>NC_060889.1:30646559-30836559 GCF_014805685.1 Silurus meridionalis | reverse complement strand
TAAGTGCTGAGAAGCTTCTTACACCTCTCGATTGGAATCTTTGCCCATTCTTCACATGCAAAAGCCTCTAACTCAGTGATGTTTGACGGCTTCCATGCTGCAACTGCCTTCTTCAAATCCCACCAAAGATTTTCAATTGGATTTAAATCTGGTGACTGAAAAGGCCACTAGAGGACACTCCAGCATCTTTTCCCCAACCAAGCTTTGGTTGATTTGGAGGTGTGCTTGGGCTCATTGTCTTGTTGGAAGATCCAATGATTACCAAGGTTTAGTTTGTCAACAGAAGGCATCACGTTCTTCTTCAAAATGACCTGGTATTTCTGGGAATCCATGATGCCAGGTACACAATCAAGATTGCCAGTTCCTGCCGCAGAAAAACAGACCCACATCATTATTGACCCACCTTCGTGCTTGACCGTGGGGATGGTATTCTTCTGGTCATAAGCCTGACCTTAGAACTGTTTCCCAGAACTTTGTAGTTTTATCCAAATTCCTCCTGGCATATTCTAGTCGACTCCTGATGTTCCTTGAGGTCAAGAGTGAAGTGCAACTTGGGGTCCGGCCATGAAGTCCCTGATTATTCATTGCACGTCTTATAGTTGCCACTGAAGCACCAGCCTTCATCATGTCATCCTGTAGCTGTCTTGCAGTCACACAGGGTTTTTTCTTAGCTGTCCTGACTAAGTTGCTAAGAGCCCTTGATGAAATTGTGAGCTTTCTTCCACAACCAGGCAGGTTTGCAGCTGTTCCATAGGTTTTAAACTTCCTTATAATGCTCCCAATGGTGTCTCTTGGAATGTTAAATCTTTTGGTAATCTTCTTATACCCAAGGCCCTTCAGATAATCTCCTCTCTCAGCTTTTGTGGAAGCTCCTTTGTCTTTCCCATGATTGCAACTCACCTTGAACACCTTCATGGTCAGGGTTTATATATGCATCACAGCTGAAGCAAATGAATGATCGTTATAGAGTTCCCAAAGGATTATTAATGTTTCAGCTCCACTTCAGGCCATAAAAACTGTCAGAAAGCTTTAAAAACAACAATATTATATAGGGGTTGAATAATTGTGACATAGAGATCTTAACAAAATATACTGTTACACACAAATACATCCTACATTTTCTGTGTTGATTTTATGTATCACTAAACTCATTAAGAAGCCATCCAGCGCAGAATCCTGCACTTTGAAAATATTTTTATTTATAAATCCTTCAAACTCTTTAGGGTTGAATATTTCTGATTGCAAGTATATATATATATATATATATATATATATATATATATATATATATATATATATATATATATATATATACACACACACACACCTTTGTGTCTAGATTTACTACATGTAATATATATATATATATATATATATATATATATATATATATATATATATATATATTAGATGAAATAAATCTAGTAAATCTTCTTAATAGTACTTCCTGCTACCATCCCTTCTTTCTCCTCTTTTTTTCCACTCTATACGTTATTTTATTTAATCAGGCACCAATACAGTAAAATCTGAAAAATTGATACCTTGAGTTTGTGTGTGTGCTCCTGAGCAGTGGCGCCCTCAAGTGTTGCTTCCTGCAGTACAAATGCCTTCTGACACTGTGATCTTGAAATACATCATGGTCTCTGTGACTCAACTATTCAAACTGTTCTGAGAACATGAGGAAGATCTTACAATGTGGATCCATTGTAACTGTTATTACAGAAACAAAAATGGGAGGAAAAAAAACAGATAAATTAAATATTTTAGATGAGGTTCCTGATCAGGTCATGAGCCTTATGAATGATGATGATGATGATGATGATGATGATGGATCAGAAAGTTGTCAGGTTATACACAAAAGCCAAAATATTGACCCCCTGATTCCTGTGGTGATGAATCAGTTTTGATTAAACACTGATGCACCTGTACACATGGATTCCTCAACACTACAAGGTCACGGAATCTCGACAACATTCTCTAATTTTGCTGCAACAAATCAACAGGATCACACAGAACAACCACACATCATACAATCATGTGGACGTTAAGGTATGTGATGTGTATCTACAATAAACTTCTTCACCAGTATACTGCTTTAGAACAGATATGAACAACATTAAACTTACTAAGTAATTTTAGCAATTCATGTAAATGCAAAGGAAATATTTACCAAAGTGTAAAAACATGATGTAAACGTTGTGACTCACAGACAGCGTTTTTCTTTTCATAATTATTTACATTTTTTTGCTCGGTCTCAAATGAGATGACGTCTTCAACAGGCTACATTACATCAACATTCAAATATTCACAGAGTTCACTCTAATGGGTTTGAGTGCAAAGACTAAAAAAAGCCCAGAAATGTGAATTTCCAGTGCAGGTATGTGTGTGTGTGTGTTTGTTTGTTTGCTGATTCATGAAAGAAGGCTTCATTTGGTAAATATCCATCGTAGCATGACTTTTTCCCCACATACTCCAGCATGTTCAGAAATTGAGGTCAGAACACAGGGCCTGACAAAATACACCACAGAGGTCAGCAGGTCTCGAGAAATTTCATTCGTATAAATGAGTGGAACACCACTGGTGCATTGGCGAGGCCAAATGGCATGATCCAGTACTCATAGTGGAATGCTTACCAAGTTCTAGGCACTTTCCAGTTTTGTAAAATAATGTGCCTCCCAGATCTGTTCGAGGGGGAAGGTACCAAGTGGAGTGCCAGGAGGTCCAACTTGTTCCCAAAGATTGGGACATTTAGAGCAAATAGAGAATTACAAGTAGGATTAAAAAAATATTTAAGAACCTTACGAATGGAAACTGACTACGCCACCCTGGGGCCAATTACCAGGATCACCCTTTATAAAGAAATATTTACGGCACCCAGGTTCGACTACAGCTGAGTCAGGACATGAGACAGAAGTTAAACGACAACACTTTATTAATAACTATTAAAAGCACATAAAATCAACATATACCAACACCCAAGCTTGCTCGAACTCCAGGGCTGGGGACCTCACTCTACTGATCTCCTATCCAAAATCACAGTATTGTCAAGCTAATTTACCTGCAACAAATCAACAGGATCACACAGAACAACCACACATCATACAATCATGTGGACGTTAAGGTATGTGATGTGTATCTACAATAAACTTCTTCACCAGTATACTGCTTTAGAACAGATATGAACAACATTAAACTTACTAAGTAATTTTAGCAATTCATGTAAATGCAAAGGAAATATTTACCAAAGTGTAAAAACATGATGTAAACGTTGTGACTCACAGACAGCGTTTTTCTTTTCATAATTATTTACATTTTTTTGCTCGGTCTCAAATGAGATGACGTCTTCAACAGGCTACATTACATCAACATTCAAATATTCACAGAGTTCACTCTAATGGGTTTGAGTGCAAAGACTAAAAAAAGCCCAGAAATGTGAATTTCCAGTGCAGGTATGTGTGTGTGTGTTTGTTTGTTTGCTGATTCATGAAAGAAGGCTTCATTTGGTAAATATCCATCGTAGCATGACTTTTTCCCCACATACTCCAGCATGTTCAGAAATTGAGGTCAGAACACAGGGCCTGACAAAATACACCACAGAGGTCAGCAGGTCTCGAGAAATTTCATTCGTAAATGAGTGGAACACCACTGGTGCATTGGCGAGGCCAAATGGCATGATCCAGTACTCATAGTGGAATGCTTACCAAGTTCTAGGCACTTTCCAGTTTTGTAAAATAATGTGCCTCCCAGATCTGTTCGAGGGGGAAGGTACCAAGTGGAGTGCCAGGAGGTCCAACTTGTTCCCAAAGATTGGGACATTTAGAGCAAATAGAGAATTACAAGTAGGATTAAAAAAATATTTAAGAACCTTACGAATGGAAACTGACTACGCCACCCCTGGGGCCAATTACCAGGGATCACCCTTTATAAAGAAATATTTACGGCACCCAGGTTCGACTACAGCTGAGTCAGGACATGAGACAGAAGTTAAACGACAACACTTTATTAATAACTATTAAAAGCACATAAAATCAACATATACCAACACCCAAGCTTGCTCGAACTCCAGGGCTGGGGACCTCACTCTACTGATCTCCTATCCAAAATCACAGTATTGTCAAGCTAATTTACCTGTTTACACACACACACACACACACACACACACACACACACACACACAATAAACAAAACCACAACAAGAGAAAACAAAAATACAAGCGCACAATGATGGCTGGGAAAGCACAACAAAAGAAAATACAAACAAAATAATAAAAACGATCAGTCCCATTTAATACACCTCACATAGAAACACATGACCTTTTAGCACTCTTTTGACTGTTGAGTAATCATCTGGATCTTGCAACCCCTCCGAAAAGCGAAAATATATGGCAGCAGTTTATCAGGCCACCTACCAGCTAATTATCAGAGTGTCGAACACTGAAAGAGACACACTAACGGAAATATATAATGCGTGTAGTCCGTTAAAATGCTAGCATTCGGCTCCTTAGCTAATCCGGTAATCTGTTAGCTACAGCACTGTATGGCCTAGACATGCGTCCCAAGCAAATAAAAGAAATAGAAGAAAAATGCCTGTACAAAAATGCAACACCGCCAGCACTTAGGGGACTCACAGACAACGCATTACAACCGCTCTCAGTTCTCAGTTCCTCACTTCCTAATTATGAAAAAATAAACATAGTTAAACATAGTTACTATTTTTAGCATAAAATGAACAATACCCGACAGTTGACCAACTTACCGGTTTAAACAGTTCACAGTGTGCCAAAAAACTCAAAACAAGGAAGTGGGCTAGTTTTAACCTGATAATGGCTGGATTCCTCAGTCCACACTAAAAAAACCCACACCCTTAAAACCCAATCTACACAATCAGGATACAAATCAGGCATGGGTAAGGGGTCAAGGGGTCACCAGGTATCCGGTGATGTCACCAGTAATCATGGAAAACGCACTTCAAAAAGACACCTATGACTTCCTTTATAGACCCAGTAATTCAGTAAAGTGAAACGCCCATCATTCCGATTGCTCCGCCCAACTATGTGACTGCCACCACTACCACATACGGATATTGGACTGTAATAGAGTTTAAACAGCATCTCAGCCCACCGTCTTTCCTTTGCACAAAGAAAAAATCATTCCACAGTGGGTGATGTTGAGGCACAAATAAAACCCACCGCCTCCCCGATGAATTCAGCCATGGCCTTGATTTCTGGTGCTGATTGGAGTATACCTGACACTGAGGGGGCACCATATTCGAAAGCCATTTGATGCTGGTGGTAGCCTCATGTTCCTTTCTTTACTCTCCCTCAGGTCATCATATTGTTTAGGACCATGAACTGATGCTTCGACTCGGGACTTTCAATGTAGGTAGAGTGACAGGGCACAATAACCAGATTCTAGACCAGATATAGTTTTTTATGCAGTCTGAGGACCACTGACATAATTCTTTCTGGTGCCACAATATCACTGGATCCTGTGCCTGGAGACACAGAAATTCTATGATGATAGGTTTGGTAGGGAAAGAGACGATAAACAATAGAAGTGTTTTCATATGAAAAAGTCGCACTCGTAATGTTACTGGAACAGTTTGATGAGTGATGTGGCCATCACCTATTGGGAGATTATCCATTGCGGTCATTTTTAATGGCATGGCAAAGGGAACGAGAGGGATCTTGAAGTCCTCCACTACCCAGCAGTGGACTCGGTTGACTGCAGACCCTGAATCTATGAGGGGTGAGAAACAGCCATTTGGTCAGAACATTGAAGTTGTGGTAAGTAAAAGATTGGAAAGGGCACTGGCTCAGGCCCAACTTAGTGTTATGAGAATTTGGTTTTATGGGGCAGGTGGTGGAACAATGACCTTCTTGACCGCAGTAAAAGCATAGGTGGAGCCAGAGGCATTTATGACATTCCGTTGATGGTATCAGTGTTTTTCCCAGATTTTCCCAGAGTATTGTGATTACATATTGTGAGTACCTGCTTGTCGCTATTCCATACTGCTGAGGTGCAGTCTAACAGCTTGCTGCAAGTCTCTGATTGGTGCCCAAAGTACATGTCACACTGGTCTGTTAATGATTGTCCAGTCAATATAACTTTAATTTTGAGTCTCAGCACCAAGATGTTGCTGTATAAATTTATCAGAACGAGCACATTAATTCAGTATAAACCTGCACTACAGTCAGAGCTGCTGTTCTACAGAATTAATCAACACCTGGCAACCAATCAGGAAATACATTGTGGTTTTTGTGGCTTAGCTATTCAGGCTCTGCTGAGAACATGAGGATGTTCTTACAATAAGGATTTGTTTAAAATCCCCACTGAAATGTTATTATAGAAACAATAATGTTTTAGAAGTTTAAAAACTAAATATTTAAGCATTATATAAACCTGTGAACCCCCTTCAGCTAGTGCCATCAGCCTCTTGCAGAAGATTGGCTTCATGGGCCTCCTAGTCAGCTGTGTTTGGAAGGCAGCCTAACTGGACTCAAACTGAAGCACTGCACGGTTGGTCAGTTTATGACCCTGAATTAGAAGTCTTTGTGATCACTCTTCACACATCACTCTTGAGGGATCTATTCAGGGAAGGTTGACCTCAGGTATGGTCTTGAGGAGGCCTCCTTTTTGGCCTCAGGCATAAACAGGTCATGTGAGGCCCAATGGTCAGCCTTAGGTATGATCTTGGCTCGGTAGGTTGTCATGTCATCCATAGGCTGGGGATCTTTGTAAGAGCCAAAATTTTGACCCCCTGATTCCATAGCTTTCCTGCTTTCCATAGCTGTTATTGTCAATCATTTTATAATTTACTATCATGTTTTTGGGATTGATCTCTGATTTAAGGATGCCACCAGCACACACTCACAGGCAGATTATCTCTTCGGTTCTCCGTGGTCTTTCCCTGAAAAATTCCTAACTCTCTTGGTACTTTAGCCAAATGTAAGTTCTAAAGATGACACTTATCTAGAGTGTAAAACATGACGTAACGGGTGAACGTTGTCACTCAGTCTCACAGGCAGAGTTTTATATCTGCATAATTATTTAAACTTTTTTGCTTAAGCACAAATGAGATGACATCAGCTTGCTCCATTAGATACATAATGACATATCAGAAGATACAAATTTAGTACAAGTGTTTGTGTAGGAGGTGCAAACGACAGCTTAGGACCAAATAAGGTCGCTTTCCAAGACCTGGTCTTGACCCTCCCACAACACCCCACCCCCACCCGGGGAATTCCCCTCAACGATTTCCTACTCGAGCAAACATGAGTTGAAACTCTTAGAAAGTAAATCTTATTAATGAAGAAAGTAATTGATGGTCAGCAAATACAGACAAACATTGTTCTCTCCTACCCTTTTATTGCTATTTTTAGAGACAAGCAGTATCGACGGATGCAGGACACTCACATAAAAGAGGTGGTTGATGATCCCAAAGAACTACAGAAAATTGTTGTGTCTGGCTGACTGTAATCTGATTACATGGAATTTGGTTGATAAAATAAACACTAGACCCCCGAACATCTCATTTCTAAAGGTGCAGGCTATTTGTTGGTACCTCAAATAATGAAGACTACAGCAGGGGGCAGATGTTTCTCTTATAAACCCCACAGTTATGGAACAACCTTCCAATTAGTGTTCGGGACTCAGACACAGTCTCAGTGTTCAAGTCGAGGCTGAACACATATTTATTTAGTGGAGTCTTTAGTCAGTAGGTGTTTGTGAGGTAAAGGAGCAGATCTGGAGGGATCATGGATATGGAGTGTTTGGTGAACTGGGATATTTGTATGCTTTCGTCTCCTCACTCTCAAATGTTCACTCAGGTTTGTTGATGGTGGTGTGGTGCAGCTCTTATTCCAAAGATTTCTCAAGTCTGTGTTTCCTTCTGGTTCTCCAGAGTAACACAGGAGCTTTAAGGATGGATTTGAACTTCAGTTAATGTCAAAAGTCACCATCACAGCACCTCAACATCATTTATCTGTAATAAATAGACATTGGCAGTGGTGTGTGTAGATGTTGTGTGAGATCATTTTGATTAAACTTTCAGGTCTTTCTAATTTTAGATGAAACCTGCAGATGAGTTTCCTGTGATATATTTGATCTCTTACTCAAAGTGGAACTTTCTATCACACACACACACACACACACACACACACACACACACACACACACACACTCACTCACACACACACACACTCACTCACTCACTCACTCACTCACTCACTCACTCACACACACACACACACACACACACACACACACACACACACACCCTCCTGAAACAGCTATATAAACTGAACGGGATGTTCATTAATATCATTCTGCTCACATCGTGACCATCATCATTATCATCATCATCATCATCACCATCATCAGGCATGATCTCTCGTGGTCTCCTGCTGGTTCTGCTGGTTCTCACCTGCCTTCAGTCTTTTACAACGGCCCAGAGTAAGAAAACTTGACTTTTGTAATTATTATTATTATTAATAATAGTATTTGCTGTAGTAATAATAGCAGCAGTAACAGGTTATAAAAATATTCAGTGTTTACAGTAAAATACTGAGTGATGAAGCAGTGTGATGAA
The DNA here is from genome assembly GCF_014805685.1 of Silurus meridionalis. Lineage (NCBI taxonomy): Eukaryota > Metazoa > Chordata > Actinopteri > Siluriformes > Siluridae > Silurus > Silurus meridionalis. The sequence goes on along the minus strand of NC_060889.1, from coordinate 30,827,969 downwards.
GACAAGTTACTGTTACAGTCTGAAGATGATTATTTTCCCAAGACTTTTTTATTTTATCGAAACCACAGCATTTTTTTAGATTTTTTAATATTTGACATTCTCTTCCATTTACAACCCCCCCCAAAATAAACAAACAAAACAAAAAAACAGTATTGATACTGGTGACTTCTTCCATCCTTTTTACATAAAAATCTCTTTAGTGAAAACGTCACCATATCAACAATTACACGTTTGTTATTTATAAACATGAACTACAGCAACAGATACATCAGACCTGCATTTTATACTGAATATAAAAGTGTTTCATATCTTATTATTGAACATTTAATCACAGAACTGAATGTGAAAATGTTTTCTTACAGGTGTAAATGAACCAGCAACATGCTGTTTCAGTTACCATAGAAGTCCAATCCCTATAGGAAACATTACAGAGTATAAAGTAACAGACCGTCACTGTACAAAACCTGGAGTCATGTAAGTTTTCACCTCCTCATTGTTCTTTTAATTCATTGTAATGAATAATAAAAAAAGTGATCATTTTCATGTGCATTATTATTGTATAATTGTGTGTAATATAATATAACTGTATATAATGGTGGAGGTTTGGAGTGTGTGAGTGTGAGATTTTCTGAGATTTTTCTCTCTGTTCTGCAGCTTTACCCTGAAGAAGAGCAGCCGTCAGGTGTGTGTAGATCCTGAACTCAAGTGGGTGCAGAGACACATGGAAAGACTTTACCAGATCCTGAATGAAAGACTGAACAAACCTTAATAAAGTGTTTAAATCCTGATTTGAGTTTTCTAATCAGACACGATACAGTAAAAGACTTCAATAAATAATGACTGAAATATAAGATGTTATTGTGTATTGTTTATTTCTGTGTATTAATGTAGACACAGTAAAGGTTGTGTAAGTGGACGTCTATATAATATATATAAAATAAATCACACATATAAAGTCACATGTGGTGTTTTGGGGAGATTCATTCAAGCTTAATTTGAGAGTCAATAAAATAATAAATAATGTCCATCTGAAACACAGATCAGTTCCCCACTATACTCCCTTACAACCAGGAAGTAGTTACTCAGTGGTTGGACTTTTGTTCAAAAGGATTTGAGTTCAAATCCCAGCCCCACCAATCAGCAATTGCTGGCCCACATTTACTCAATTGTATAAATGAGAGATAAGTGACTCTTAAATAAGTGAATTTTAGAAAGAATCAAACAGAAGTGTGTGAAATCATAATGTAGAATAAGAGTTTATAAAACAGCCACAGAAAAATGGGATAAAAAATTAATTGGGATCTAAAATAATCTACAAATTAGTGATCTGCATGAGTCATATTTACTGTTTCACTACAAACAGACTGAATTTACATCACCTAAAGTTCCCCTCTCAGGAACTACAGCTGCATCAAAGCGCTTTGGAAATGCCTCCGCATTGTTCATGCTCTGAATCATGTGTAAAATCTGGCCAATATGCAGTTGTAACGTCATTGGTGGGCTACATCGTGCAAACCAGGAAGCTACAAAATGGGAGCGCGATTGGAGCGACATCAGCTTTTGTTGTTCCGGTAAGCGCTTTGTGTGTAATTCTGTGCAACATGGCTAAAGCAAGCTTCCGAATGTGTGTTGCTTCTTGCCCCTGTTTCATTATGAGGAGACATGCAAGAACTGAGTGTAGTTTGCTTGGAAGTGGAGCATGCCCAGTAAGTTCTGTAGCCGCATAGCTATTCACACAATCTGCTCCTGGAGATCACTCTTCGAGGAGAGTGATCTTCAACACGCCTCAGGTCCGGCTCTCGTTGAGGCGAAGCAGCGCCGAAGGTCATGGGGCTCGGATGAGTCCTTTACAGCCTCCTCTGCTGGGCCGATCCCCTGTACACCGGGGTGGAGCTCCCGCTGAGGCGGGCCTTTCTTCTGTTGTGCGTGACGCGGTGCTCTGAATCTCTTTCTCTGAGGAGGGAGATTTGTCGGATGCTAGGCCAGACTGTTAGCTCTTCAACAGTGTGCAGTCCCCCTCCACAGGGTGCTCCTCCCGTCCCCACTGGGGAAGGGGGGACCCGGGCCTGCTTGGGAAGCAAATACAGCTGCAGGGGATCTCCCTAGCTGTTCTGAAAGGGTCAGTAGCCAGCCTAGGTGGGCTGGCTCCATGATCAGACTTCCTGGGCAGAGGAGGAGACCAGGCTTCCCTCCCACAGGCTCCCTCCATTCATGTGGAAATTTCACTGGAAATTCACCACGGATGGAGGAGATCTGCTGCCTCTCAGGAGGCTCCAATGGCTGCCAGGCACTGCTCCAGCCGCTCTGGGAGGGTTGGTCAGAGGCCAGCCTCGAAAGGCTGGTTCCGCTAAGAGATTTCCTGGCAGCTTGGGAAGGCCTGCTAGACGTATCTTGTGGGTCCTGCACATAGAGAGATGCTACTCGATTCAGTTCGGGTCGTGTCCCGCCATGCTTCTGGAACAGGCTCTGGTCCTGTAACAGGAAGTGCGCACCCTCCTAAGGAAAGGGACCATCAGGGTGCTTCCTTCCTTATTCAGAGAGTCAGGCTGCTACAGCCAGTAATTCGTTGTTCCTATAACTTATAATCTTTTTGAGCAATATCAACTTTGAATAATAGACAATGAAGCTCAAAGTGTCTTCTTTTTAAATATATTTAAATTGTGTATGTAGCCCAGGAACTGTTTATCAGGAACTGTTAACATTTAAATTTAGGTAGAGCAAATTAGCTGTAAGTCCCAGAATTTGTGCCGAAGGCTAAGAGGTTAAGTTCAGAGCTCTGATAGTACTACATGTTTATTCAAGGTTTTTACAAACTACTGAACTATTTATTAAGTGTGTGTGCAAATTCTTTACTGCCCCTGTGGTGGTGGTCAGCATGTTCTGCTGCAGTTTGTTCTCTGCACCAGTGCACTCGAGCTGTACATGCTGTAGGTGAAAGACACATATGAGTTTCCTGTGTGATAAAACTATTTCCTCTTGACCACTTGTATCCTCAACAGCCCTCATCCTTTCATTTACTTTTCCACCATTACCATCAGCTATGTTCCCCAACAGTCATTTGGTTCTGCTGGTTCTACTGGTGCTTTTATTCCAGAACAACGGCCAAAGGTAAGTGTTACAAAATCTGCTCACTTTGTCCAGTTTTAACACAGAGACTGAAGTGATTTTCGATTGAAAAAGTTTTTTTTCCCTTTTTTCTATCACAGATGAACTCATGAATCAGTTTTGTCTAAACACGGATGCACCTGAACACATGGATTCCTCAACAGTACAAGGTCACGGAATCTCGACTTTTACTGATTTTGCTGCAACAAAACAACAGAATCACCCAGAACAAACACACATCATAAAATCATGTGAATATTCAGGTATGTGAAACTTCTTCACCAGCTTACTGCTTTAGAACATATATAAACAACCTTAAACTTACTAAGTAATTTTAGCACTTGTTGTAAATGCAAAGGAAACATTTACCAGAGTGTAAAAACATGATGTAATGTGTAAACGTTGTGACTCACAGACAGGTTTTTTCTTTTTATAATTATTTTTTATTTTTTGCTTGAACAAAAATGAGATTACATCTTCAGCAGGCTCCATTGGATCAGAATTCAAATGTTCAAAAAGACTAAAAATAAATCCAGAAACATCAATTTCCATTGGGGGTATGTGTGTGTGTTTGCTGAGTCATTATAGAAGGCTTTATTTGTCAAATATCCAGCATGAAATTACTTTTTTCACATGTATATATATATATATATATATATATATATATATATATATATATATATATATATATATATATATATATATATATAGTACATGTGTGTGTGTAGGAGGTGTAAAAGGCAGCTCAAGACCAATAAGGTTGCTTTCCAAGACCTGTTCTTGACCCCCAAAACACCCCACCTCTATCCGCCCATGCAAGGGAATTCCCCTCAATGATTTCCTACTTAAACAGACATGAGATGAAACCCTCTGTAACATTTTAGACCTTCTTCTTCTTCTTTCGGCTGCTACCATTAGGGGTCGCCACAGCGGATCATCTGTCTCCATACCACCCTGTCCTCTACATCTGCCTCTTTCACACCAACTACCTGCATGTCTTCCCTCACCACATCCATGAACCTCCTCCTTGGCCTTCCTCTTTTCCTCCTACCTGGTGGCTCCATCTTCAGCATTCTTCTACCAATATAATTCATGTCCCTCCTCTGCACATGTCCAAACCATCTCAATCTCGCCTCCCTCACCTTGTCACCAAAACATCCTACATGCGCTGTCCCTCTAATAAACTCATTTCTAATCTTGTCCATCCTCGTCACTCCCAACGAAAACCTTAACATCTTCAGCTCTGCTACCTCCAGCTCCACCTCCTGTCTTTTACTCAATGCCACTGTCTCTAATCCATACAACATTGCTAAACTTTCCCTTTCATTCTTGCAGATACCCTACTATCACAAATCACTCCTGTCACTCTTCTCCACCCACTCCACCCTGCCTGCACTCTTTTCTTTACTTCTAACACACTCTCCATTACTTTGCACTGTTGACCCCAGGTACCTGAACCTCCACCTTCTCCACCTCTTCTCCCTGCAACCGCATCACCCACTGCCCTCCCTCTCATTCACACACATGTACTCTGTCTTACTCCTACTGACTTTCATTCCCCTTCTCTCCAGCGCATATCTCCACTCCTCCCGGCTCTTCTCAACCTGCTCTCTACTCTCACCACAAATCACAATATCATCTGCAAACATCATAGTCCAGGGAGACTCCTGTCTGACCTCGTCCGTCAACCTGTCCATCACCACTGCAAACAGGAAAGGGCTCAGGGCCGATCCTTGATGCAGTCCAACCTTCACCCTGAACCAGTCTGTCGTACCTACTGCACACTTCACTGCCGTCACACTGTACTCATACATGTCCTGCACCACCCTCACATACTTCTCTGACACACCTGACTTCCTCATACAATACCACAACTCCTCTCTTGGCACTCTGTCGACGCTTTCTAAATCCACAAATACACAATGCAATTCCTTCTGTCCTTCTCTATACTTCTCCATCAAAATCCTCAAAGCAAATAAGGCATCTGTGGTGCTCTTCCTCGGCATGAAACCATACTGTTGCTCAGAGATGGTCATCTCTTCTCTCAGCCTGGCTTCCACTACTCTTTCCCATAACTTCATGGTGTGACTGATCAACTTAATTCCCCTGTAGTTACTACAGGTCTGCACATCTCCTTTATGCTTAAAGATCGGTACCAACACTCTCCTTCTCCATTCCTCAGGCATCCTCTCCCCTTCCAGAATCCTGTTAAACAATCTGGTTAAAAACTCCACTGCCATCTCTCCTAAACATCTCCACGCTTCTCCCGGTATGTCATCTGGTCCAAGCGACTTTCCATTCTTCATCCTCTTAATCGCTGCTCTCACTTCCTCCTTACTAATCCTATCTACATCCTGCTTCACCAACTCCACATCCTCCAACCTTCTCTCTGTGATTTTCCTCATTCATCAGCTGCTCAAAATACTCCTCCACCTTCTCAACACACTCTCCTCACTAGTCAACACATTTCCTCTCCATCCTTTATTGCTCTAACTTGCAGGACATCCTTCCCAGCTCGGTCCCTCTGCCTGGACAATCGGTATAAATCCTTTTCTCCTTCCTTAGTGTCCAACCTTTTATACAGCTCCTCATATGCCTTTTCCTTGGCTTTCGCCACATCCCTTTTACCTGCTGCCGCATCTCCTTGTACTCCTGCCTACTTTTCTCATCACTCTGTCGATCTCACTTCTGTTTTGCCAAACTCTTTCCCCTAATGCTCTCCTGCACTTTCTCATTCCACCACCACATCTCCTTGTCTTGCTTTCTATTTCCAGATGTCACACCAAGTACTTTTCTAGCTGCCTCCCTCATCACTCCTGCAGTAGTTGCCCAATCATCCGGCACCTCTTCACCACCACCAAGCCCCTGTCTGACCTCTTCCCTGAACCTCACACTACACTCTTCCTCCTTCAGTTTCCACCATCTTATTCTTCTTTCAGTCCTTACTTTCCTCCTCTTCTTCTTCGCCTCCAAAACCATCCTACAGACCACCATCCGATGCTGTCTAGCTACACTGTCCCCGCCAACACCTTACAGTCTCCAATCTCCTTCAGGTTGCATCTCCTGCATAGCACATAGTCCACCTGTGTGCACCTTCCTCCACTCTTATCGTCACCCTATGATCCTCCTTCTTCTTAAAATACGTGTTCACCACTGCCATTTCCATCCTTTTAGCAAAATCTACCACCATCTGCCCTTCCACATTCCTCTCCTTAAAACCATACCTACCCATCACCTCCTCATCACCTCTGTTCCTTCACCTACATGCCCATTAAAGTCTGCCCCAATCACCAATCGTTCTTTCTTAGGTACACCATCTACCACTTCATCTAATTTACTCCAGAATCTTTCCTTTTCCTCCATCTCACAGCCAACTTGTGGAGCATAAGCACTGATGACATTTATCATCATCCCTTCAACTTCCACCTTCACGTTCATCACCCTATCAGAAACTCTCTTCACCTCTACTACACTCTTACTGTACTCTTCCTTTAGAATCACCCCTACACCATTTCTCTTCCCATCCACACCATGATAAAACAGTTTAAACCCACCTCCAATGTTCCTGGCCTTACTCCCTTTCCACTTGGTCTCCTGAACACACAGCATATCTACCTTTCTCCTCTCCATCATATCAGCTACTTCTCTCCCTTTACCCGTCATAGTACCGACATTTAAAGTACCAACCCGAACCTCTACTCTCCTACACTCCTCCTTTTCCTGCTGTCTCTGTAGACGTCTTCCTCCTCTCCTTCTCCTCCTTCGGCCAACAGTAGCCCAATTTCCACCGGTACCCTGTCGGCTAATGATACCTGTGGCGGTCGTTGTTAACCCGGGCCTGGACCGATCCGGTATGACATTCTCATTTGTGATCCGCATATTTGATTTGGCACATGTTTTACGCTGGATGCCCTTCCTAACGCAACCCTCCCCATTTACCCAGGCTTGGGGCCGGCACTAAGAGTGCACTGGCTTGTGCCCCCCTAATGACTGGGTTCTGTAACATTTTAGACCAAGACCCCTTTATTGGTATTTTTAGAGACAACAGTATCGAGGGATGCACGACACTCACACAAAAGAGGAGACGACCCAGTCAATGGTCCCAAAGAACTACAGGACATTGTTGTGTCCAGTTCAACATATAAATAAACACCAGACCCCCTAAAATCCTGTTTCTAAAGGTGCAGGCTATTTGTTCGTACCTCAAATAATGAAGACTACAGCAGGGGGCAGATATTTCTTGTATAAAGACCACAGTTATGGAACAACATTCCAATCAGTGATCGGGACTCAGACTCAGTCTCAGTGTTCAAGTCGAGGCTGAAAACATATACATTTAGTGGAGTCTTAAATCAGTAGGTGTTTGTGAGGTAAAGAAGCAGATCTGGAGGGATCATGGATATCAAGTGTTTGGTGAACTGGGATATTTGGAAGCTGTCATCTCCTCACTCTCACACGTTCACTCAGGTTTGTTGACAGTGGTTTGGTGGAGTCTTTATCCCAGAGGTCCCTCATTTCTGTGTTACCTTCTGGTTTTCTAAATTAAGGAGCTTTATAGATGGATTTGGACTGTAGTTAATATCAACAGTCTGCTACACTGACTCAGGACGACAGGTTGCATTTGATCACCATCACTGGACCTCATCATCGTTTATCTGTAATAAATGGACATTCGGTGCCACCCATATAAGGATGAGGTTCCCTTTTGAGTCTGGTTACTTTTAATGTTTCATCTTATGCCATCCCAGGCTGCTTTGAGACAATGTCCACTGTTAAAAGCACTAAACAAAAAATAAATTGAATTGAATTATTGGCCAGAAATTCTCATTGATGTGTAAATGTTGTGTGAGATCATCCTGATTAAACTTTCAGTTCTTTCTTATTTTAGATGAGCTTCCTGTGATATATTTGGTTTCCTACTCAAAGTGAAAATTTCTATGACACACTCACACACACACCCTCCTAAAACAGCTATATAAACTGAAGGGGATCTCTGCATTAATATAATTTTGTTCATATACTGTCATTTAAATATAATTATTATTTATAGTTTTTGCTGTAGTAAACCAGCCATTATGGTTATTACTACTTTTATGAGTCTAAAGTTGATTAGTTTCCCCCAAATGTTTTTATTTTATATAAACCACAGCATATTTTTACCATTACAAAATTTTATGTTCTCTTTGATTAACACCACCCCCTCCCCTCCAAAAAAACAAAAAATATTGACACTGGTGACTCCTTCCATAATTTTTACATAAAAATCTCTTTAGAGAAAACATTACATCAACAATTACACGTTTCTAATATGTTTCTGCTTTAGACACGTATTAAAACAAGCACACTAATTCAGTATAAACATGAACTAAAGAAACAGATACATCAGACCTGCATTTTATACTGAATATAAAAGTGTTTCATATCTTATTATTTGTCACAGACAGATGAAGCATCAGAAACCAGGAGTAACACAGAATGTCTTTTATTGTCTAAATGTACACACATAAGAGAGATGACTGAAGCAAATGGTACACTTAACTGAGGGCTTCCAGTGAAACGTAGCCAGGAGCATGGAAGCACAGGGAACCGAGCAGTAGGTAGTCCGGAGTGATCTATGAAAGTAACCTGTAGATCGGACCATGAGTGAAGGAGAATAGGGACCTTATAAAGGGGATGGGTAAATGGAGGACAGGTGTAGGTGATTTGTAGGAAGGAGAGGCTGAGTGAGAGTGTGAACATTGGAGAAAGGCATGACTGGTGGCTCACTGACATGACCCCCTCCTCCCGGGGCAGCTCCTGATGCACCAATCCCACCTTTGCCAGGTGGGCCAGGGAACTCCAAGGAAGGCCTTGCAACCCATCCAGGGTGGGTGGATGAGGTCTGTAGTAGGGAAGTGTTGGACAGGCACGCATGAGGAAGGTGGGGTGCCAGCGGCAGACACCGCGAAATTTGCTGCAAACTGCCACTGATTGGAACACCTTTGAGGCCAGATAAGGTCTGAGGTGGAGCGGGCACCCTTGGTGGGACTCTTGAGCATGGTTGCACCCTTGGCAGGACTCTGGAGCCTTGTCCGTGCTTCGGGGCGGATCGACTGCCTCGTCCGGCCTCGGGGGTGGAGCGACGGCCTCGTTTGGGCTTGGGGGCAGAGCAACATCCCCAGTGGAATTCAAGAACTGAGCGGTACCCCCAGCGAGGAACTATGGCTCGGCGATGCCCCCAGTGGGGCTTGGAGACTGGGTGATGTACTCAGTGAGGCTTGGAGACTGGGGAATTGGTAGGCTGCCATACTGGAACCCGGGCTCCTTGCAAAAATCAGGATAGCCTGCGCATAAGGTACTGTGGCGCCCCCAAACCTCTGCAGTCCAGTACGTGGCCTTCCCCAAGCGGTGGAGGCTGTAGTGGTGGTTGGCAGTCGTAACACCAAACACCTCAGTGATGTGCCTGGTGAAACAGGAGTATGCGCTGATGATGTCCCGACTGATGTTCCACATCGCACTGGCCCATGATAGAGCCTTCCAGTCTGTAGCGAGATTAGGAACACGACCTTGGAGCATTCGGTGGGACATCTGGCAGGTTGCATCGCGACGTAGAGACTGAAGTGTTGCAGGAAGCCGCTGCAATCGGCCAATTTGCCAGAGTAGGAAGCTGGAAGTGGCATTGGGCTGAGAGGTGTAGCCACGCTAGCATGCTCTGGAGCCAGGGTGAAGGCCTTCCGGAGAGCGGCATTAAGGTAGGTTTTTAGGTCCGATCTTCTAAGGAAGAGGATTAATGAGACTGTGAGTATTGGAGGGAGGCGTGGCTGGTGGCTCGCTGACATTATTAAACATTTAATCACAGAACTAAATGTGGAAATGTTTTCTAACAGCTGCATTTGGACCAGCAACATGCTGTTTCTGTTACCAGAGAATTCCAATCCCTATCAGACTCATTACAGAATATAAAGTAACAGACCGTCAATGTGCAAAACCTGTAACCTGTAAGTTTTCACCTCCTAATTGTTCTTTTTATTTATTTTAATGAACCCTAACCCATGTGCATTATTTTTGTATAATTGTGTGTAATATAATATAACTGTATATAATAGTGGAGGTTTGGAGTGTGTGTGTGTGAGATTTTCTGATTTTATTGTAGTTCTACACTGATGTACATCTTCTCTCTAATCTGCAGCTTTACCCTGAGGAACAACTGTCATATGTGTGTAGATCCTAAACTCAAGTGGGTGCAGAACCACAGGAACATAATTGACCAGATCCTGAATGAAAGACAGATCAAACCTCAATAAAGTGTTTAAATCCTGATTTGAGTTTTCTAATGAGACACCAATACAGTAAAATAATTTGATTATATTCAACAAAAACCTGTAAAAGAATTAAAATCAATAAATAATGACTGTATTATAAGATGTTATTGTGTATTGTTTATTTCGGTGTAGTAATGTAGACACAGTAAAGGTTGTGTAAGTGGACGTCTATATAATATATATTAAATAAATCACATATAAAGTCACATGTGGTGTTTAGGGGGGATTCATTCAAGCTTCATTTGAGAGTCAATAAAATAATAAATAATGTCCATCTGCAACACAAATCAGTTCCCCACCATCCCCCCTTCACAACCAGAAAGTAGTAACTCATGGTTGGACTTTTGGTCAGAAGGTTTTGAGTTCAAATCCCAGCCCCACCAATCAGCAACTGCTGGCTCACATTAACTCAATTGGAGGAATGAGAAATAAGTGACTCTTAAATAAGTGAATTTTAGAAAAAATTAAACAGAAGTGTAGAATCATAATGTGGAATAAGAGTTTAGAAAACAGCCCCAGAAAAATGGCCACAAATAATTTGGGATCTGAAATAATCGACACATTAGTGATCTGCATGAGTCATATTTACTGATTCACTACAATCAGACTGAATTTACATCACCTAGAGTTTGTGTGTGTGTGTGTGTGTGTGTGTGTGTGTGTGTGTGTGTGTGTGTGTGTGTGTCTGCTCTCTGTCAGTGTCGCCCTCAAGTGGTGCTTTCTGCACTTCTGACACTTTGCTCTTGAAATGCATTGTGGTCTCTGTGACTCAACCATTCAGCACAGAACATGAGGAAGATACAATGTGGATCCATTATAACTGTTTTTATAGAAACAAAAAATGGAACAAAATGATAAATGAAATCTTTTAGGAGAGAATCCTGGTCAGGTCATGTGAGGCCCTGCAATCAGCTTTAGGCATGATCTTGGCTCGAAAGATCCTCAGATCATACACAAAAAAAGGAAAATTTTGATAGGGTTCAAAAAGTGAAATGATACAAGTAGAACCTTATCCAATGCTGTTTTCAGGTTTGGAGATCCATAGGCTTTCCATAGCTGTCATTGTCAATCCTTTTATACTTTGCATGTTTTTGGAATTGACCACAGTAGAACCCTGTCTAGGAAAGACAAGAAGAACATTAGTGGAGTGAAATAAATGCCTTTTAGTATGTGAAATAGATATAGATCTCAGCTCTCTACAAAAGGCATCGCTCCACCTTCAAGCCTCGCAGAGGCAGTCACTCCGACGCAGAGCCACGTTCTTTCCTGTCAAGATGTCTGGACGATCCAAATTTTTGCCAGAACCTGCTTCTGCAGGCCATCAGCTGGAGACTTGCCTTACATTTAATTACACCTTTCCCAACCTTCAAGATGGTCCGCCTCAAGCCCTTCAGAGTCCTCCGCTGTCACTCACCCTTCCTCGTCACCTCGTCACCGTTCCTTCCCATCTCAAGGGTGTCTCAAGGGTGTTTACCTGCTGATGTTTTGCGTTTATAGACTATATTGTTGGACTTGTGTTGCCTGCTTTATATTGCTCCTTAGCAAATGCTAATCATTTTTCAGAAGGTCTTTGTGCTCATTAAAGACTCATTAACTGCTCTTCCACTTGCGTCCTGCATTTGGGTCCTACCAGTCGTCTCACTGACATTACCTGCGTCTCCTGATGCCCGACCACGCCCTGACTGACAGATACAGAAAACACAAAACTCAGCATGTTCTCCAACAGTCATTTGGTTTTGCTGGTTCTACTGGTGATCACCTGCTTTCATTCCAGAACAACAGCCAAGGGAAAGTTTTACAAAATCTGCTCACTTTGTCCAGTTTTAACACAGAGACTGAAGTGATTTTCAATTGAAAAAGTTTTTTCTCCCTTTTTTCTATCACAGATGAAATCATGAATCAGTTTTGCGTAAACACGGGATTCCTCAACAATACAAGGTCACAGAATCTCAACAACTTTCACTAATTTAACTACAACAAATCAACAGGATCACACAGAACAACCACACACCATACAATCACATGGACGTTCGGGTATGTGATGTGTATCTACAATAAACTTCTTTACCAGCATACTACTTTAGAACAAATATCTGAGCAGGTTTACAGACAGACTGATTTAAACAACCTTAAGTTACTTTAGCATGTAAATTGAAAGAAAACATTTACCAGAGTGTAAAAACATGCTGTAATGTGTAAACATTGTGATTCACAGACAGGTTTTTTTTTGTTTTTATAACCTTTTTAAATGTTTTTGCTCGAACAAATATGAGAACGTCTTCAGCATGCTTTATTACATCAGTATTCAAATGTTAAGAGTTCACTCAGAGTCCAAAAGACTAAAAATAAACCCAGAAATGTCAATTTTCAGTGCAGGCGTGTTTGTGTGTGTGTGTGTGTGTGTGTGTGTGTGTGTGTGTGTGTGTGTGTTTGCTGATTCATGAAAGAAGGCTTTGTTTGTCAAATATCCACCGTGGCAGCATGAAATTACTTTTTCCTCCACATACTCCAGCTTGTTTAGAAGTTCAGGTCAGAGCACAGGGTTTGCCGTAATACACCACAGAGTTCAGCAGGTCTCAAGAAATTTATTTTATAAATGAGTGGAACACCACTGGCGTGATGGTGAGGCCAAAGAGCATGATCCAGTACTCATAGTGTCCCCTTGTGGTGTGGAATGCAGTTTTCCATTCATGTTTCCATTCGTGTTTAATCTTTAACATGTAGGTGCTGCTAACGTCCAGTTTTGTAAAATAGGAGGGCAAAAGTTACCAAGGATATCGGACAGTAATAGAGTTTAAACAGCCCCTCAGCCCACCGTCCTTCCTTTCCACAAAGATTAATCCTGCTGCAGCTGGTAATGTGGAGGCACAAATAAAACCCGCTGCCTCCTCGATGTATTCATCCATGGCCCTGATTTCTGGTGCTGATTGGAGTATACCCGACACTGAGGGGGCGCCATATTGGGAAGCAATTTGATGCTACAGTACCATGGTCATTAAGGGGTAGTATCATAGTCTTTCCTCTACTCTCCCTCAGGTCGTCAAATTCTTTAGAAACATGAACCGATGATTAAACTTGGGCTTTCGATGTAGGTAGAGTGGCATGGCACAATAACCTGATTCTACATATAGTTTTTTATGCAGTCTGAGGACCATTGACATAATTCTTTCTGGTCCCCCGAAATCACTGGATCCTGTGCCTGAAGCCACAGAAATTCTATAATGATAGGTTTGGTAGGCGAGGAGGTCACAAACAATACTAATGTTTCCACATGTAATAGTTCCACTCGTAATGTTACTGGAACAGTTTGATGAGTGATGTGGCCATCACTTATTTGGCGGTTGTCCACTGCAGTGATTTTTAATGGCATGGCACAGGGAACGAGAGGGATCTTGAAGTCCTTCACTACCCGGCAGTGGACTGGGTTGACTGCAGACCCTGAATCTATGAGGGGTGAGAAAACAGGCATTTGGTCAGAACATTGAAGTTGTGGTAAATAAAAGACTGGAAGAGCACTGGCTCAGGCCCAACTTAGTGGTGGAACAATGGCCTTCTTGACCGCAGTAAAAGTGTAGGTGAAGCCAGAGGCATCTATGACATTCAGGTTGTATAAACCTGCACTACTGTCAAAGCTGCTGTTCTACAGCAGCTTTGGCCCAATGGTCAGCCTTAGGTATGATCTTTGCTCAGTAGGTCGTCATGTCATGCATAGGCTGTGGATCTTTGTGAGAACCAAAATATTGACCCCCTGATTTCTGTGGTGACCTGGAATTCAGTCCAATGTCAAGTTCAAACATTAAACTGGCACAACACGAACTTTATTCAGTGCTGTTTGTCGTCAAGACTCTCCCACACAGGGGAGTATTTACCGATGCTGTTATCACTATTATCTCTTGGGTTTTTCTTGGGTTTGCCTGGAGAAATTCCTGCCCTAACTCTTGTTACTTTCGACTTTACTTTTGATCTCCCAGTCTTGAGTCTCTCAGCAGATTCCTCACCCTAACTCCCGTTACTTTCGGTTTGGATCTCTCAGTCTTAGAGGTCCCCGGACCTGCGATCTCACCTGATTTCTTTGAGTCAGGTTGTTTCTTTTTTTGTTTTTTGATCAAACACATAAGATGATGTCTTCAGCTGGCACCATTAGATCAGCATTCACATATTGACATACCAGAAGACAGAGTTCACTCTTATGGGTTGATTAAATAAATTAAATAATTCCAACTCCCACTGTAGGTTTGTGTGGTTGCTGATTCATAAAAGTAGGTTTGTCAAATACACACTGTAGCATTATTGATGTATTTTTTTCCACGGACACCAGATGGATAGGAATTTAAAGTCAGGGCCCAGATACCAAAATCCTGAGGCCCAGATCAGACATTTTCGTCTGGCCCACACACCGCATGGAATGATGACACTTGGATGGTCTCCTCCTGTTTGGCTGATTTGGGTCACATGTAGGACAAAGGACAACCAACAGTCAGCCAACAATAAAACAAACCAACCAGAACTGGCCCAAATCTGGCCCAGATCCAACACCTTGTTCTGGCTCACCTATCGTACTGGATGAATCTATTTGCCAAATTTGGGCCACAAGTAACACCAAAGGACTGCAGACCATCATCTATGAAGCAAATGAAATGTTAGAACTGGTACACCAGAAATATTTTGAAAATATATACGTTTGTAATTTATAAATGTATTAATATTGGCATAAAATAGGTTCCCTGGTGATGTAGTGGTTAGGATGCGGCGCTCTCAGCGCTGCGGCCCGGGTTCAATCCCCGGTCAGGGAATCAACCCCAGCCATTAGGGTTGCACAAGCCTTAGTGAGCCTCCCAAGCCCGGGTAAATGGGGAGGGTTACGTAAGGAAGGGCATCCAGCGTAAAAACTTGCCAAATCAAACATGCGGATGGTCCGCTGTGGCGACCCCTAACAGGAGAAGCTAAAAGAAAGTTTATTAATATTGGCATAGAATATCCAGTACTTTATAACATTTACAAAACATAACTTTATTGGGGAGGTGGTAGCTCAGTGGTTAAGGCATTGGGCTTTGGATCAGAAGATTACAGGTTCAAATCCCACCACCACCAAGCTGCCACTGCTGGGCCCTTGAGCAAAAGCCCTAAAACCCTTCCCTGCTCAGTTGTAAGTCGCTCTGTATAAGGGCGTCTGCTAAATGCCACAAACGTAAACATCACATTACCAATCCAACAACGGCAGCAAAACTCCCCCCCAAAAAACAGACCATATTTACTTTACAGTGCAAAGGTCCAAAAAACCCACCCCTAACAAAGTGAAGACTACAACAACCTTGTCAACAGGAACCAAATGAACATTGACTGGGCCCATCAATGCCATGGCCATTCTACACATCTTTTTAAATGATTCCTTTATATAATCAATAATCAATAATCAATCCCTACCACCCTTTTAGTCTCTTTATTTGTTTACAATTTGTGCACTGTATTGCCACAGGAAGTGACAGTAATGTTTACATAAAAGAAATAAATGCTTGCTAATTTAAAACAATATATAATGTTCAATTCTCTTCTGCTTTGGGTTTTGTGTATTTGCTTACAGACATTGTGCTTTATTTTGGGACTTGTGCATGTGTGTACTGTTGTTTCAAGCATTGTAATTTTGAAATTGAAATGGATTTGCCTCTAATTTCCCCGTTTTTGTTTTGACAGACATATCACAGTGTACTGTATTATACACGGATAAATCATGGTTAGCTGTACATTAAACAATTTTATTTTCTCAATTGCAGCGTGTATGCTAGCTCGCTAATCTGCTAAATTATCACTAACTCTAATATCACATAACGTGCAGATTCCAAATGAATATAACAAAGCGATAGCCAACATAAAACCACATTTAATCAGTTATATTTATTCAAACTTACCGTGAATTTACTCCTCCAGCTCTCCACCGTTAATCCTCCAGCCAACAACCTCTGACCTTTTTGACTCTCACGCTGATTTTGCCAAAAGTGGCCCACATTTGGTTGGCACTATTTGGGCAATATTTACTATTTTTAAGGGTCAAATTTACATTACACATTTGAAACCCAACATCACAGCCACTGAGAGACTTGGCAACTCGATGTTGAAACAAGTTTGGCGCGGTTACAGAAACTTCACCACATTGGCCTCATAGTTGATGTTTTTACTTAAACAGAATGTTTGTTTTATTTCTCACTGGGGAACTCGAAGTTGATGTAGGATTTTATGGCCAGGGTTCTTCCATAATAAAGTAAAGGTTAAAACCTTCTTAAGAAATGATCTCAAATCTGCCTAAAGTGCTGGAAACTTGAGATCGCAGTTATCCTGGATGTTAAACCATGACCAGGCTTGTGCATGTAGATTTGTGTATTAGAGCAAATATCATCCGTTTTTAAAGATGATTTAATAAAAAATAATAAAAAAATATTTTTCAGTGGAGTTTATTATTATGTATATATCTGAGTAAAGGAATGATGTCGAGAATAAATGTGCCATGTGTCGAGGGTTTTCATTTTGCATCTTTTATATAAATGTATTTATAATTTTTATAAAAATGGTCAAACACAAATGTGCGCCTAATTAATCTCACTTAAAGAAAATTATTGCCATTAAATTGAGTTTTGTAATTTTGACAGCCCTGATTAATATACATAGTGAAGTGAATCATCTCTTTCCTCTCTCCATTAATAGATCATTTATATTTCTTTTACAAAATGCACTTTATTAAAACAAAAAACTTTCATACCTAAACATACACTTGGCCTATACTTCTACACTTTAAACATGAATTCACTAAATACTGTTAATCATATTTTCCCATATAAAAAAACTGTCATTCAAACAAAACTCTCTCTCTCTCTCTCTCTCTCTCTCTCTCTCTCTCTCTCTCTCTCTCTCTCTCTCTCTCTCTCTCTCTCTCTCTCTCTCTCTCTCTCTCTCTCTCTCTCTCTAACCCTAACCCTAACCCATACCCATTAACCTAAACCTAACCCTAACACATAAACCTAAACCTAACCCATACCCATTAACCTAAACCTAACCCTAACACATAAACCCTAACCCTAACACATAAACATAAACCTAACTCTAACCCTAAACCCTAAACCCTGATTAATTCGATCTGCATGAGTATTTGTCTTCTGCAAATAAATGGCTTATTGAAGTGATTTTATTGAACCTTCAAAAATATTTGTATTCATTTTATTTAATTTAATTGACTTTAATTTAATTTTATACTACATTATAAGATTATTCTGTTATATTTTCAGTTCTTTCTAATTTTAGATCCACTGCTGTGAGTCTTATTTGTTTTTTTACTCAAAGTGGAATTTTTATTTCTCTCTCACACACAAACACACACACACACACACACACACACACACACACACACACACACACACACACCCACCTGAAACAGCTATATAAACTGAAGGGGATCTGCATTAATATCATTCTGTTCACATCATCATCATCATCATCATCATCATCAGTCATGATCTCTCGTGGTCTCCTGCTGGTTCTGCTGATTCTCACCTGCCTTTAGTCTTTTACAACGGCCCAGAGTAAGATAAAATATTCTTTTTGATATTCAATAATATCAAATAAAGTGATTATTATTATTAATATTTTTATTATTATTATTGTTGTTGTTATTACTGAATATTTTTATAACCTGTTACTGCTGCTATTATTACTACAGCAAAAACAGGTTATAAAAATATTCAGTGTTTACAGTAAAATGCTGAGTGATGAAGCAGTGTGATGAAGACTACACGTTTCTAATGCGTCTGCTGTACACGTCACTGTGACTGAACTGTTGCTATAGAAAGCGTATCAGAACGAGCATTAATACAGTATAAACCTGCACTACTGTCAGAGCTGCTGTTCTACAGAATTAATCAACACCTGGCAACCAATCAGGATCCAGGTGTAGCGTCTGGCACAGGTCATTTAGACTTCATGTCCCAGGCATTCCTTTTAACCTATGACATCTACATCTCAATCAAAAGGTGAAACTTTTATTGGGGTGGTGTATAAGTAAAGTGTCACACTCCCCCCCGGAAGACTGATAACACAAGCCAGTCTCTATACCACACACACACACACACACACACACACACACACACACCCACACACACACACACACACACACACATACACACCACCCCAAAAACCAGATAACCCCCCTGGCCTCTCTGGTTGAATTCACAGCGACCCTCAGACCATAAAACAATTCACTCTCGGAACTCGGCCCCAGTACGTCTGTTTGTGACACACACACATATGCAGACACACACACACCAAAAGGGAGCATTCTTTTATTAATTAAATAATAAATAGAATGTCCCATTTCACATGATACAAACATACATCTTGTTTGTATCTTCTACTATAAATAAAGCAAGTGTTTACCTCTACATCAATAATATTCAAACCTTAAAATGTTTAGTAATGTAACTCTGTGTTAAATGTTGTCTCTTCTCTTCTTAAGGCTTGATTGACTTAGAATTATCTGTTCTTTACTTTCCTGACAACGGTGCATTTTATTTATCAGAATACAACATTGTATTAACATCAGTTAATTACTGATCTCTGTAAGTTAATGTACCTCTGCCTTATACTGTCATTCCCTTTCATGTTTAGTATCCAAATGACCGCAAAATTATCTGTTTCTTTATTTTTCAAATAATGGTGCATTTTATCATGAAATGTACCATACCGTCTTAATTCACTTTGAATAAAACTTTAAAGTCCTCCAAAAGCAAGTATAGCAAGTAAACCATGCCCACAGATGCATGAACAAAGGAAGTTTTTCCCTCCAAAATTTCAGGCCATAGCATTGGCCATTCCCCCAAGGATGGGTGGGGTTCAGGACCTTTAAAATATCTTGAACCCAACTAATCATAGTCCAGTCAGAGTGCAGTCGGGTCCAGTCGGAGATCAGTCAAGAGAGCAACTCGCTCACTCGGCTCGACCGGAAAGGCTCGGACCCCCGGGGCAAACATCAGGTCTGAACTACATGCTCTATTTAATTCATTTAATTTACAGTATAAAGTAAAGGGGGTTACGTCTTTCTTGGCCAGGGAGATACCTCTTTTATAGAATTAATATAAAATTATACTGTCTGTTTGCCGGACGAACAGACAAATAAGTGTAATGTTAATTCCATTACCGTCAATTCAACTTAATTTCAATATTTAGGAGTAACTATAACCCGTTATAATTACTTATAAATATTCCCTTTTCTTTGCGAGCTAAATTCGCTACATATAATGGTGGAGAAAGCAGGCAGACTGTGCTTCCAACTATATACTCAATTTATCTGTATTATAAGTTTGTCCCTCTTATCCCTGAGTCGCTACACAGGATTCAGCAACAGTTTAACAGATACATCAGACCTGCATTTTATATTGAATATAAAAGTGTTTAATATCGAATTATTGACCATTTAATCACAGAACTGAATGTGGAAGTGTTTTCTTACAGACTCAATTGGACCAGCAACATGCTGCTTCAGATACCAGAGAACTCCAATCCCTATCAGAGTCATTACAGGGTATAAAGTAACAGACCCTCAGTGTCCAAAATCTGCAGTCATGTAAGTTTTCACCTCCTCATTGTTCTTTTAATTGATTGTAATGAATAATAATAAAAAGTGATCATTTTCATGTGCATTATTATTGTATAATTGTGTGTAATATAATATAACTGTATATAATGGTGGAGGTTTGGAGTGTGTGTGTGTGTGATTTTCTGATTTTATTGCAGTTCTACACTGATGTACATCTTCTCTCTAATCTGCAGCTTTACCCTGAAGAACAACCGTCAGGTGTGTGTAGATCCTGATCTCAAGTGGGTGCAGAGACACATGAGAAGAATTGACCAGATCCTGATCAATACTTATATGAGTACATTTTAATCTCCATCTCATCCATCTTCTCTCTTTAATGAGTAATTCATATTCATACAGAATTCACTTTTTCTGTAGTTCAGCAGGAACAATCTTTTTTACATTATATATTAAATCATAAATTGTGTCCAGGATCATTTATCTGATTTATTCTTAGACTCTGGTATATATATAGTTATATAGTTTATATAGTTTTCTAATCAGACACAATACAGTAAAAGACTTTGATTATATTCAATAAAAACCTGTAAAAGAATTAAAATCAATAAATAATGACTGTATTATAAGATGTTATTGTGTATTGTTTATTTCTGTGTATTAATGTAGACACAGTAAAGGTTGTGTAAGTGGACGTCTATATAATATATATAAAATAAATCACATATATAAAGTCACATGTTGTGTTTAGGGGGATTCATTCAAGCTTCATTTGAGAGTCAATACAATAATAAAGTAATAAATAAGTGTGTGTAAATATAATGTAGAGTAAGAGTTTATAAAACAGCCCCAGTCACAGTTAAAGTTGAAGATCTGACAGGCCGGGCGAGGAAAGAATTGATCCAAGAAGCAGCCAGAAGGCTGATGGTACCTCTGAAAGACCTGCAGAGATCCACAGCTCACGTGGGAAAGTATTTCCACAGGACCACTATTAGTCATGAACTCCAGAATCTGGATATTATGGAATAGTAGACAAACTCATGACCCATTTTAGTTTTAACACAGACACACCTGTACACACAGATTCCTCAACAATCACATCAAATCTCAACAACCTTCTCTAATTTACCTTCAGCATTTCCAAATCTACAGGATCTAACACAACATCTCCACACTGTACAATGACATGGATGTTCAGGGATGTGTTCAGGGAACATTTCCCAGAGTGTAAAACATGAGGTGACGGGTGAACGTTGTCACTCAGTCTCACAAGCAGGATTTTATATTTGCATAATCATTTTGCCTTTTTTTACACAAATAAGATGACATCATCAGATGGCTTCATTAGATCAGCATTCACATAATGACATATCAGAAGACAAAGTGTTATATATATTTATATAGTACATGTATGTATGATAAGGCAGCTCAAGACCAATAAAGTCCCTCCTAAGACCTGTTCTTCCCACCCCCCTTCCCAACCCTTTAGTGCTTTGTTAAGAGAGAAACAGTATCAAGGGACGCAGGACACTCACACAAAAAAGGAAACAACCCAGTTGATGATCCCGAAGAACTACAGGAAATTGTTCTGTCCAGCTCAACATAATCTGAGGACAGGAAACTTGGGTTACGAAAACAATCTAGACCTTTTAACATCCTGTTTCTATCAGCCAGGAATTCACAGTGATTTATATATAGATGTTTTTGTGAGATTTTCAACTTTCAGTTCTTTTTTATTTTAGAGGAGACGTGCAGACGAGCTTCCTGTGATTTATTTGGACTCTTAATCAAAGTAGGACATTTTTGTCCCTCACACACACACACACACACACACACACACACACACACACACACACACCTGAAACAGCTATATAAACTGAAGGGGATCTGCATTCATATCATTCTGTTCACATCATCATCAACATCATCATCATCATCATCATCATCATCACCATCATCAGTCATGATCTCTCGTGGTCTCCTGCTGGTTCTGCTGGTTCTCACCTGCCTTCAGTCTTTTACAACGGCCGAGAGTAAGATCAGATTTTCCATTTGTTCTTGAAATGTTTAAACAAACAAAAACAACAGAGTGTTGACACTCGAGACTCCATAAATTATTATTTAGAATCTCTTTAGAGAAAACGTCACCATATCAACAATTACACGTTTCTAATGCGTGTATGTGGAGCGTCTGCTGTACACGTCACTGTGACTGAACTGTTGCTATAGAAACGTATCAGAACCAGAGCATTAATACAGTATAAACCTGCACTACTGTCAGAGCTGCTGTTCTACAGAATTAATCAACACCTGGCAACCAATCAGGATCCAGGATTCAGAAAGAGTTTAACAGATACATCAGACCTGCATTTTATACTGAATATAAAAGTGTTTAATATCGAATTATTGAACATTTAATCACAGAACTGAATGTGGAAATGTTTTCTTACAGACCACAATGTACCAGACTCATGCTGTTTCAGATACCAGAGAACTCCAATCCCTATCAGAGTCATTACAGGGTATAAAGTAACGGACCCTCACTGTGCAAAACCTGCAGTCTTGTAAGTTTTCACCTCCTCATTGTTCTTTTAATTCATTGTAATGAATAATAATAAAAAGTGATCATTTTCATGTGCATTATTATTGTATAATTGTGTGTAATATAATATAACTGTATATAATGGTGGAGGTTTGGAGTGTGTGTGTGTGAGATTTTCTGATTTTATTGCAGTTCTACACTGATGTACATCTTCTCTCTAATCTGCAGCTTTACCCTGAAGAACAGCCGTCAGGTGTGTGTAGATCCTGAACTCGAGTGGGTGCAGAAACACATGAAAAGAATTGAACAGATCCTGAACAGTTCTGAATCGAGTGTTTAAAGCGTCTCTCTAATGAGTAATTCATATTCATACAGAATTCACTTTTTCTGTAGTTCAGCAGGAAGAATCTTTTTTACATTATATATTAAGTCATAAATTGAGCCCAGGATCATTTATCTGATTTATTCTTAGACTCAGCACACACAGGTGTGTGTATATATATATTCTGTATAAATATAGTTATATATTTTTTCTGATTAGACACAATACAATAAAGTACTCTGATTATATTCATCAAAAACCTGTAAAAGAATTAAAGTCAATAAATAATGACTGTATTATAAGATGTTATTGTGTATTGTTTATTTCTGTGTATTAATGTAGACACAGTAAAGGTTGTGTAAGTGGACGTCTATATAATATATATAAAATAAATCACATATATAAAGTCACATGTGGTGTTTAGGGGGATTCATTCAAGCTTCATTTGAGAGTCAATACAATAATAATTAATAAATAAGTGTGTGGAATTATAATGTAGAGTTTATAAAACAGCCCCAGTCACATTAAGACAAAGCTGGAAAAATGTCTGTAAATTATTTGGGATCTGAAATAATCGACACATTAGTGATCTGCATGAGTCATATTTACTAACAGACTGAATTGACATCACCTACATGTGTTTCTGCTCCGGAGCAGAGTGTCGCCCACAAGTGGTGCTTCCTACAATCAAAATTCCTGCACTTCTTCTTCTTTCACTTTCTCCCATTATGGGAAGCCACAGTGAATTATCCGTCTCCTTATCCCCATTTCCTCTACATCTGCCTTTTCAACCAAACCAGTGGGAAGTGATGAAGTACAAATACTTCATTTCTGTACTTAAGTATTTTTCTGGTATCAGTTTTTTACTCCACTATTTGTTTTTGGGCAACTTTTTACTTTCACTCATTACATTTTTACACAAATATCTGTACTTTCTACTTCTTACATTTTCAATCCAGTCTCGTTACTTTTAGTGTCATTTCTTCTCATTGAGCTCTGTTTTCCAGCCCTTCATCTCACGGCTTTTTCACCATATCACTGGTGTATTTTTCCTGCCTATCAGATGTAGACGTCGGCTAGCGGCGCTAACAATGAGCACGGCAACATTAAGAATGGTTCATGTGAATTCAGATGGAGTCGCCGATGTGAAAATAAATAAAGACATTCCTCAACACACATGGCCTTATACAGGGAGATGTTCGAAATGATCAGTGTAAAAAAGTGCTGGCTTTCAAGAATTCACCATCAAATCTGATAAAATACATACAGGTAATGTAACGTTTTATTGTTATATCTTTCTTGTCATGAGTCATTTTAATGTTTAAAGTGTTTTCCCTATAATTGTGTTTGTGTTTTATATAAGGGAGGCTGCCACATGTTGCTATTTCTTTAAATAAGGATGTTCTTAATGTTCTTCATTTCTGAAGTCGATAGCATTTGAAATCTGAGGTTTAGTCTGATAGTTTCTATTGGTTGTAGAAGTGCTGTACAGGTGAAGTATAAATGATAAACTTCCTGTTTAAACTTCAGTAAATGCACAGGAAACTCACCTTCAATTTATCATTATCATCATCATAATAACCTTGAGTTGTTTTCAAGAACAGCTGGAAGAACTCTACAATATATGGCCTGGCGATGGCAAATAAATTAACATATACATGTATATATATATATATATATATATATATATATATATATATATATATATATATATATATATATATATATACAAAAGTATTGGGTCACCTGACCTTTCCTGCTTTATGTGTTTCTTTTCCAAACTGTTATCACCTTTGGGATGAATGTGAACACTGACTGCACCCCAGGTCTCCTCACCTTCATCAGTACCTGCCTTTCATAAGACCCTTGTGGCTGATGAACACAAATATCCATAAGCACACTACAAAATCTAGTAAAACATCTTCCTAGAAGAGTGGAGGGAAATATAAGAGTAAATTGGGACTAAATGTGGAATTTAATTCTCAAAAATTACATACTGCACTTATGACCAGGTGACCCAATACATATATATATATATAATTTATTTTTCATGTCATCTTAGTCTTTTCTCTGCTTGTATTATATATGGTGGTTGTTCAGCGTGGATACACTCAGTTTTAGTATTAATACATGGATATAATGTGAGGTTCAGTTACGAGTGTGACACTAAAACAGGTGTAGTAACGGCTACTTTTTACTGAAGTAAATGTCAGAGCACAAACTTCTTTACTTGTAAATCGGCATTCAGGGACAGGCATTAAGCTGGTTTAAATCCTACCTGTCCGATCGTTACCATTTCGTAGATTTAAATGGAGAGCTATCCAGGCTAATGCAAGTAAATTATGGCGTGCCGCAAGGTTCAGTTCTAGGACCCCTGCTCTTCACAATATACATGCTTCCGTTAGGAAATATTATTAGAAGGCATGGAATTAGCTTCCATTGTTATGCTGATGATACTCAGCTATATATCTCATCTAAACCAGGCGATATAGCTCAATTAGCTCGGATATCTGAGTGTGTTAAGGAAATAAGAGATTGGATGACCCATAACTTTCTACTTCTAAATTCGGATAAGACTGAGATTTTGCTCATCGGCCCAAAAACTAGTATACAGAAGCTCCAGCATCTCAACCTGCATTTAGACGGATGTTCTGTAACCACTAGTTCAACGGTAAAAGACCTGGGAGTTATTTTAGACAGCGACTTGTCTTTCAAAAATCACATCAATCAAGTTACAAAAACAGCCTTCTTTCACCTTAGAAATATTTCTAAGTTAAGAAATATGTTGTCCATATCCGATGCAGAGAAGCTCGTCCATGCAGTCATGACCTCCACAATAGACTACTGTAATGCATTACTAGGTGGATGTCCTGCGTCATTAATAAACAAGCTTCAGTTAGTTCAGAATGCAGCAGCCAGAGTTCTTACAAGGTCAAGAAAATATGATCACATAACCCGATCTTATCGTCCCTGCACTGGCTTCCTGTTAAGTTTCGAATAGACTACAAACTATTACTTCTTACTTATAAAGCACTAAATGGTTTGGCTCCCATGTATCTATCCAGTCTTTTAACACGCTACAATCCGCCACGCTCCTGAGATCTCAAAACTCTGGGCTTCTAGTAGTTCCTAGAATAGCAAAGTCCACTAAAGGTGGTAGGGCATTTTCACATTTAGCTCCTAAACTCTGGAATAGTCTTCCTGACAGTGTTCGGGCTCAGACACACTCTCCCAGTTTAAGTGTAGATTAAAACATATCTTTTAGCAAAGCCTACACATAACACACATCACATCATAACCTTGTGCTCCAGAACATCTGATCACATGCACATTATCAACTTGTGCTGTTAATATCATGAACAGCAGCTACGCTAATTCCTCTCCACTGCTTCTCTTTCTCTCCCCATCCCGAGACACCCTGAGCTTTGGCCAGCTCCAGTCACCTCCCACCTCGTGATGATTACGGACCTTTGAAGAAGTAGATGCCGAACTCACAAACATCCCGAACCATCTAGAGACGTACCAGTGCCATTTGGATCCCGCTACATGTGTGGAGTTTGACATTGGACCTCCTGGAGTGTTTAAAGGCTCTGGCATGGAGAAGCTGATGCTGGATCTGTGGTGATCACAAATGCTGAGCTTATAAAATTAGGAGCTACTAACCATATAGACTGTATAAGACTGCAGAAAGAACATCACTTATAATCTTATACTCCAGTAATCATGTTAGTTCTCACTCTCCAGTGTTCTGTATTGTTGAAATATTTATGATCAAACTCTTGATGTCACCCAAATGAGGATGGGTTCCCCTTTTGAGTCTGGTTCCTCTCAAGGTTTCTTCCTCATAACATCTAAGGGAGTTTTTCCTTGCCACAGTCGACACGGCTGCTCATCAGGGACAAATTCACACCATTCACCTTCACTGTTGATTTGTGTAAAGCTGCTTTGAGACAATGTCTGTTGTGAAAAGCGCTATACAAATAAACTTGACTTGACTTGACTTGACTTTCCCTTGAGTAAAAAAGTGTAGTCGCTATTTCAACTTTTACTGGAGTCTTTTAAAACATGAGTATCTTTACTTCTACTTAAGAAACCGAGCAAACCACCTGCATGACTTCTCTCACCACATCCATAAACCTCCTCCTTGGTCGTCCTCTTTTCCTCCTTCCTGGGGTCTCCATCCTTAGCATTCTCCTACCGATATACCCCATGTCCCTCCTCTGAACATGTGACACTATGGTCTTGAAATAGATTGTAGTCTCTGTGACTCAATCATTCAAAATGTGCTGAGAAATCGAGGAAGATCTCACAATGTGGATCGGATTTAAATCCCCACTAAACTGTAACCAGATAATTATAAACTAAATCTTTTAACATTATATGAACCTCTGAGTCCCCCTCCAGCTAGTGCTACATTCCTCTATGGGTAATGTGACACAATTAGCTCTGCACAATAAACGCACACATGTTGTTAAACACATCTGGCAGAAGCAGATGTGAGTTGCATCACAATCACACCCACATGTAAAATAAATATATATTTCTATTGGCCCAGAATTCACAGTGAGATATATATGAGACATACACAGACGAGCTTCCTGTGATTTACTTGGTATCGTAATCAAAGTGGAACATTTTTGTCTCCCACACACACACACACACACACACACACACACCCCCTCCTGGAACAGCTATATAAACTGAAGGAGATCTCTCCATTCACATAATTTTGTTCACATCGTGACCATCATCAACATCATTATCATTACAATCATCATTATCATCATCATCATCATCAGTCATGATCTCTCGTGGTCTCCTGCTGGTTCTGCTGGTTCTCACCTGCCTTCAGTCTTTTAAAACGGCCCAAAGTAAGATCAAATTTTCCTTTTGTTATTGAAATATTTAAACGAACAAAAACATGTTCACACTCGAGACTCCTTAAATTATTATTTAGAATCTCTTTAGAGAAAACGTCACCATATCAACAATTACACGTTTCTAATGCGTGTATGTGGAGCGTCTGCTGTACACGTCACTGTGACTGAACTGTTGCTATAGAAACGTATCAGAACCAGAGCATTAATACAGTATAAACCTGCACTACTGTCAGAGCTGCTGTTCTACAGAATTAACCAACACCTGGCAACCAATCAGGATCCAGGATTCAGAAACAGTTTAACAGATACATCAGACCTGCATTTTATACTGAATATAAAAGTGTTTAATATCGAATTATTGAACATTTAATCACAGAACTGAATGTGGAAATGTTTTCTTACAGATGGAAATGGACCAGACTCATGCTGTTTCAGTTACCAGAGAACTCCAATCCCTATCAGAGTCATTACAGGGTATAAAGTAACAGACCCTCAGTGTCCAAAACCTGCAGTCATGTAAGTTTTCACCTCCTCATTGTTCTTTTAATTCATTGTAATGAATAATAATAAAAAGTGATCATTTTCATGTGCATTATTATTGTATAATTGTGTGTAATATAATATAACTGTATATAATGGTGGAGGTTTGGAGTGTGTGTGTGTGAGATTTTCTGATTTTATTGCAGTTCTACACTGATGTACATCTTCTCTCTAATCTGCAGCTTTACCCTGAAGAAGGACAACCGTCAGGTGTGTGTAGATCCTGATCTCAAGTGGGTGCAGAAACACATGAAAATAATTGACCAGATCCTAAACAAAACTTCTACGAGTACTTCTTCATCTCCATCCAACTTCTCTCTCCAATGATTAATTCATATTCATACAGAATTCACTTTTTCTGTATTTGAGCAGGAAGAATCTTTATATTTATATATGTTATATAGTTTTCTATTCAGGCACCAATACAGTAAAAGACTTTGATTATATTCAATAAAAACCTGTAAAAGAATTAAAATCAATAAATAATAACTGTATTATAAGATGTTATTGTGTATTGTTTATTTCTGTGTATTAATGTAGCCACAGTAAAGGTTGTGTAAGTGGACGTCTATATAATATATATAAAATATATCACATATATATATATAAAGTCACATGTGGTGTTTAGGGGGATTCATTCAAGCTTCATTTGGGAGTCAATACAATAATAAATGTGGAACATGTGGATAAACAGATCCAGCTGAAGCAGAATTCAGTAACTCACACTTTCACGTTTATTCTGATTGTGTAATTGAGTGTAGGTGAGTGCAATCAATGCTACATTCAAGGTGCTGAGGTGTAACAGGTTGTGGGA
Source organism: Silurus meridionalis (assembly GCF_014805685.1). Lineage (NCBI taxonomy): Eukaryota > Metazoa > Chordata > Actinopteri > Siluriformes > Siluridae > Silurus > Silurus meridionalis. The sequence continues at coordinate 30,798,891 of NC_060889.1, read as the reverse complement.
TTCCATGCCATTGAACGTGGTGAATGTGAGGCCCTATGGTCAGTTTTAGGCAGGATCTTGGCGCAGGAGCTCGTCATGTTGTCCGTAGGCTTGGGTTCTTTGTGGAGACCTACACTATTGACCCCCTGATTACTGTGGTGACCTGGAGTTCAGACCACTGGTGAGTTCCAACAGTTACCTGGTACAACAAGAACTTCCAGTGCTGTTTGTCAGGTTTGGAGTTCCACAGGTTTTCCATAGCTGTTATTGTCAATCCTTTTAGAATTGATCATGTCTTTATCATGTGTCTTTGGAATTAATCTCAGTAGAACCCTGTCTAGAAAAAAACAAGAAGAACATTAGTGGAGTGAAATCAAGGTTTTTAGTTTTGTGTTATATATATATATATATCCCCAGACACAGGGGAGAACCATCTTGTTGCACACTCTCAACCCTCATGGCCAGATGATCTCTTTGGTTTTTCTTGGTTTTTCCCCGATATATTCCTGCTTTTATTCTCATGCTTTCGATTTGTATCTCTCAATCTTAGAGATCTCCAGACCTGCGATCTCACCTAGTTTTTTAAGACAGGTTGCTGCTTCTTGTAAATAAATTGTTCCAGGAGCTAACCTCGGCACTCACAATCAGCTCCGGCTGCTGCCCCCTGCCCAAGTCCACACTCCGAGCCAACTGCCTCTGGAGCCCCAGTGTTTTTCTGGAGACCCAGACCTCTGCAACCTGTTCCTCAAGCGGTGTGAGCTCACGTTCACGTATAATCCACACCAGTTAGCGCTCGATAAGATGAGGATTGCATGTTACTCTCAACCTTTAAAGTGAATGCATTGTTCCAGCTGCCTAGACTTTTGCAAAGAGCTTTGGTGCCGGTTTGGTCATTCCAGCAGCAAGCCCTTTTCCCAGCATCAGTTCCCTGCTGGAAGCATCACCAAGCCTCTATTTTCTGCTGAAGGCATTGCCCAGCCTTTGCTCCTTGCTCAGGACACTGCCTAGTCTACAAGTTTATCACACAATGTTAGTTTGCTTCTGAACCTGCGGATGACGTCTCAGAACTGCTGATGAGGTCTCTCCACTCCCAAGCCTGACTAAGGGCATCACTCTGCCTCAAATTTCCACATTGCGCATTGCTCCACTTCAGATCTCCGTAGAAGGTGTCGCTCCACCTCCAAGCCCTGCTCCTTCCTGTCACGTTGGCTGTACAATTAATCAGATTTTTCCCAACCTTCAAAAGTCCTCCAGGAGTTCCTCGTGCCTCGTCTCAAAGGCGTCTAAACTACTCCAGTAGTTCCCTTCAACCACCGTTTTCGGAATGTTATGCCCCGCCTTTTCTGTTCACCATCTGCTACATCCAGTCCACAGTCCACATTTGGATTTATGGACTGTGTTGTTAGACTTGTGTTTCCACTCAATAACACTGTTTAGCAGGTGTTCATGCTTTTTCAGATGATCTGTGTGCTGCGTGATGTCTTCATTAAAGACTCTTCAACGGGTGACTCAATTCTGTCATGCATTTGGGTCCTACCAGTGCAGTCACGGACACTTGTGTCTCCTGACACGCCCTGACTTACAGACATAGAAAACACAAAACTCAGCATATTTTGATGGTAAAATGATTTGGTTTATATGTAATTACATGTTTATTTGAATACATTATTTACACTTATTACTGTAAGTTTTAAACTCTGATACTACATGTTTATTTAAGGTTGATAGGGTGAAAGACACAAATGAGTTTCCTGTCTGATTAAACTCTTCATCACTCTTGACCACTTATCATTAACAATCATCTTCTTTTCATTTACTCGTTTATTTTCCACCATCACCATCAGCCATGTTCACCAAAACTCAGTCAGGTTCTGCAGTTTCTACTGGTCATCACCTGCTTATATTCCAACACAGTAGCCGAAGAAACGTTCAACAAAAGCCGCACAAATTTTTATCAATTTTTATCACATGGAGTGATTTTCAGTCAAACTATTTTTCTGGTTTCTCCTTGTGACACGTGAACACACGGATTCCTCAACGCTGCAAATCTCAACAACCTTCTTTAAATGACCTACAACAGATCCGTCTCAACAGGATCACACAGTACAACTACACACCATACAATCACCTGGAGGTTCAGGGATGTGACACGTGACCACAGTAAACATTTCCTTTCAGTTCACTACTTAAAAACAGATCTTTGAGTACATTCCTGGGCAGACTGATCTCAACAACCTTAAAGATCACCTCATGTTAAATACACAGGAAACAGTTACCAGAGCGTAAAACACGACGTGACGGGTGAATTTCGTGACCGTCTCACAGTCCGGGTTTTGTTTTGACGTCTTCAGCCGCCTGCATTAGATCAGCATTCACATATAGACTTATCAGGAGGACAGAGTTCACTCTCATTGGTTGATTAATTACAAATAAACCCAGAAAACTCCAACTCCCACTGTATGTTTGTGTGGTTGCTGATTCATAGACAAGGTTTTATTTGTTAAAAACACTGTAGTACTATTTATGAGGTTATTTTTTTTACAGATGCCAGATGGATAGGAATTTGAAGCCAGAGCGTTGGAGCGCTGGGATTTGAACAAACTTTCTATTCAAAATCCAACATCACAGACACTGAGAGACTCTGCAAATCGATGTTCAAACAAGTTTTCTGCGGTTAGAGAACCTGCACCACATTGCCCTCATAGCTGGTGTTTTTTTTTTTTTTTTACTTAAACAGAATGTTTGTTTATTTATCCCAGGGAAATTTGAAGTTGATGTAGGATTTTATGGCGGGGGTGAAGGAAAAACCTGCATAAGAAATGATCTCTGATCTGCCTAAAGTGCTGGAAACTTGAGATCTCAGTTATTTTAGATGTTAAACCCTGACCAGTCTTGTGCATGTTGATTTGTGTATTAGAGCAAATATCATCCGTTTTTAAGGCAGATTTAATTGTCGAGCGTGTGCATCATGGTTTGATTTCATTTGATGCGGATCAGTAAAACAAATGTTTACTGATTAAAAATTATTTTCAGTGGAGTTTATTATTATTTTTATATCTGAGGTTTTAATTTCGCATCTTTTATTTACATTTGTTTATATTATATTAAAGCTATGAAAATGAGTTTTGTCATTTCGACAGCCCTGATTAATATACATATTGAAGTGAATCATCTCGTTCCTCTCTCCATTAATAGATCAATCATTTTTATTTTACAAAATGCACTTTATTAAAACAAAAAAAATAAAAACATCATTCAAACCTAAACATACACTTGGCCTATACTTCTACACTTTAAACATGAATTCAATAAATACTGTAAATCATATTTTCCCATATACAAAAAAATCATGCTCATTTAAACAAATCTCTCTCTCTCTCTCTCTCTCTCTCTCTCTCTCTCTCTCTCATTTGTGGTGATGTGTGTAGATGATGTGCTTCATGCCATGATTGTGAGCTGGTAAATTTGCCGACTGTAACAAAAATCCATTGCACTCATTAGTGTTAATCAAATTCCCCTTCAGAATAATTAGTATGGACTTTGTTGGGTTATTAGAGCAGACTGCACAAGGGTGAGACTCAAAACCCTAACACTAACACATAAACCTAAACCCTAACACATACCCATTAACCTAAACCTAACCCTAACACATAAACCTAAACCCTAACACATACCCATTAACCTAAACCTAACCCTAACACATAAACCTAAACCCTAACCCATACCCATTAACCTAAACATAACCCTAACACATAAACCTAAACCTAACACATACCTATTAACCTAAACCTAACCCTAACACATAAACCTAAACCTAACCCATACCCATTAACCTAAACATAACCCTAACACATAAACCTAAACCCTAACACATACCCATTAACCTAAACATAACCCTTACACATAAACCTAAACCCTAACACATACCTATTAACCTAAACCTAACCCCAACACATAAACCTAAACCTAACCCATACCCATTAACCTATTAATAATAGGTATATATTAATTTATTAGTATATAAATGAGGTTTATATACCATTTTTTTATTATTTATTTTATTTTATTTGATTGACTTTAATTTAATTTTAATTTTTAACAGTTTGTACTTTATACTGCATTATAAGATTATTTTGTTATATTTTCAGGTTTGTTTTTTTTGGTCCACCGCTGTGAGTCTTATTTGGTTTCTTACTCAAAGTGGAAATTATATCACTCTCTCAAACACACACACACACACACACACACACACACACACACACACACACACACAAACAAACACACACCCCCTCCTGAAACAGCTATATAAACTGAAGGGGATCTGCATTAATATCATTCTGTTCACATTGTGACCATCATCATCATCATCATCATCATCATCATCATCATCAACATCATCAGTCATGATCTCTCGTGGTCTCCTGCTGGTTCTGCTGGTTCTCACCTGCCTTCAGTCTTTTACAACGGCCCAGAGTAAGATCAAATTTTTTTTATATGTATTAATAATAATATATTATTATTATTATTATTATTATTATTATTAGTAGTAGTAGTAGTATTAGTATTAGTATTATTATTATTGTTATTATTATTAATAGTATTTGCTGTAGTAATAATAGCAGCAGTAACAGATTATAAAAATATTCAGTGTTTACAGTAAAATACCGTAATATCCGGACTATTATACGCACCCAAATATAAGTCACACCCACTGAATTTTACAAATATTTTTATTTTGAACATAAATAAGCCACACCTGTCTATAAGCAGTGTCTACACTGAAACTAATGAACTTTACACAGGCTTTAACGAAAGACACATTACGAAATATGTTGTGCTTCCTTTAAGAGCAGAGCGGTATTTTGGGAATAGCCTGCCACTGAATTTCCGGTATTACTGCATGTGTGCAAGACAGAGGAATATGTCCTAATTATTTTCTGATGCTCATTTCTAAGTTTCTTTGACTAACCCGTAACGCTGTTGCCAAGAAAAATAAAAAAGCACGAGTTTAGGAAACCTGTCTGTGCTTATATGATTTTTGTTGTAACTGGAGTTAGCGAGCTCTCCCTTCACCCAGACTCAACACGCTACAACGGCTTGTATCTAAACAGTAGCCGACCAAGAAAGTCATTGTTCACTGTCTTCCTCCTTCCTTTCACAACTACAGTGGTACCTTGACCTACGAGTGCAATATGGTTGAGTTTCCTGAGGTACGAGCGGTCACTCTGTCTATTTTTTGCTTTGTTACGCGAGCAAAAACTTGAGGTACGAGCTCGAGACTCCGCTGCTAGATGGTGAAGCAAAGCCAGAAAGTGAAGATTGTGACGAAAATTAAGATAAGCAAAGAAGAAAAAGTAAAAATTTTAAAGTTTAGGGATACGTAGTGTACAGGAGTGATAGTAAAAAAACGAGTTTTCCCTCCTCCCCCGCTTATCGCCTCTAGCCCTCTGATTTGATGTGTGAGCAAATTGAGATACAAGCTCGTCCACAGAACGAATTAAACTCGTAGGTCAAGGTACCACTGTATTTCTCTCGGGAGTTTATCTTTTGGCATCGTCGTGCGCCACCGATGGAAGTTTTTCTCCCGATGCCGTGCAGCTCAGAACACAGGTGAAGTGCGTTTTTCCGTTTGGAAATTTCATTTGTCTAATGTTATGGGGTTCAGTTTTTTGGCTTGAAGTTTGTGAAACCGGGAAAAACCCAAGAAAAATCCATAAATTAGCCGCTTCGTTGTTGAAGCCACGGGGTTCAAAACGTGGGAAAAAAGTAGCGACTTATAGTCCGAAAAATACGGTACTGAGTGATGGAACAGTGTGATGAAGCCAAGTTACTCTTACACGCTGAAGTTGATTAGTTTCCTAAGATTTTTTATTTTATCTAAACCACAGCAAAATCAAAAAAAAAACTAGTGTTGACACTGGAGACTCCTTCCAACATTTTTTTTTACATGAACAAAAAATTCACCATATCAACAATTACACGTTTCTAATGCGTGTATGTGGAGCGTCTGCTGTACACGTCACTGTGACTGAACTGTTGCTATAGAAAGGTATCAGAACGAGAGCATTAATACAGTATAAACCTGCACTACTGTCAGAGCTGCTGTTCTACAGAATTAATCAACACCTGGCAACCAATCAGGATCCAGGATTCAGCAACAGTTTAACAGATACATCAGACCTGCATTTTTATATATAAGTCTTTAATAATTTTATAATTGAACATTTAGGCACAAACCTGAATGTGGAAATGTTTTCTTACAGATGGAAATGGACCAGACTCATGCTGCTTCAGTTACCAGAGAACTCCAATCCCTATCAGAGTCATTACAGGGTATAAAGTAACAGTCCAGTGTACAAATCCTGCAGTCATGTAAGTTTTCACCTCCTCATTGTTCTTTTAATTGATTGTAATGAATAATAATAAAAAGTGATCATTTTCATGTGCATTATTATTGTATAATTGTGTGTAATATAATATAACTGTATATAATGGTGGAGGTTTGGAGTGTGTGTGTGTGAGATTTTCTGATTTTATTGCAGTTCTACACTGAAGTACATCTTCTGTCTAATCTGCAGCTTTACCCTGAAGAACAGCCGTCGTATGTGTGCAGATCCTGAACTCGAGTGGGTGCAGAGACACATGAAAAGTATTGACCAGAACCAGAACAAAACTTCTTCATCTCCATCGCCACCTACATCAACATCTCCATCTCTACGTCCAACTCTATCTTCACCTCCTCCTCCAACTCCAACTCCATCTCCACCTCCATCTCCAACTACATCACCATCTCCACCTCCAACTCCATCTTCACCTCCATTTCCATCTCATCTCCATCTCCATCCATCTCCTCTCTCTAATGAGTAATTCATATTCATACAGAATTCACTTTTTCTGTAGTTCAGCAGGAAGAATCTTTTTTACATTATATATTAAATCATAAATGGAGCTCAGGATCATTTATCTGATTTATTCTTAGACTCTGCACACACAAGTGTGTGTGTATATATATAGTACTTCTAGCATCTTCTAAATCTTCTCAGTAGTACTTCCTGCTATCATCTCTTCTTTTTCCTCTTTTTCTCCATTCTATAATTAATGTGAGTTTCTAATCAGTCTTTGATTATATTCAATAAAAACCTGTAAAAGAATTAAAATCAATAAATAATGACTGTATCATAAGATGTTATTGTGTATTGTTTATTTCTCTGCATTAATGTAGACACAGTAAAGGTTGTGTAAGGCTGTTCAGTGCCGCGCTTTATCCTAGCGCACCTTGGACTTTACACAGACTACCTTTTGTTTTCAGTTCCAATCTCAGTGGACCGCGCTCCCGCTGTGCACCACCGGAATATTTACATTCAAGGCGAGTGTTGTGTTTGGCCCTGTTTCGCAATAAACTCTCTTTTGCTTTCACTCCGGCTTTCGCCTCCCATTTCATCGCATAACAGTCAGGCTGTAGTCTACACTTCAGCCAAAATTATTTTTTTTAACAAAGTAATGGGTAACGCACCATACGGTAACGGTAACGAGTTACAGTATTAGTTACTGTCAAAAGTAACGCATTCCCAGTAACGTGTTACTGCCCAACACTGCAATTGTGTATATAAGATTTTCCCATCAGAAGTATTTTATTAACATGAAAGTTGTCTTTTTATTGTTCATTACAAGTTTAAAGAGAATGTCCTTCACAGTGAAAGTTCTTAGATGAGGAACCTTTGTGTAAATCCAGTTCTGGAGATCAGACCATAAAGCGTGTGAAGTAACAGTGTGCAGCAGAAGAAAGTTGGAACGTCTGTGTAAAAGTGTAGAAACGAATCTTTATGTGATGATATTCTGCAGCATCTCCAACATCACTGCATATGAATGTTCTTCCTCAATGTAGCTCTGAATTCATTCCAGTTTCTCCCTGATTCTGTTTCCTTCTGTTATTTTCTTATATTTAAAGCTGCACTAATCCAAATAAAAATACTTTAACGTAAACAGAGAACTTTACACATGTACAAGAAACAAATATTTCATACTTCCTGAATATGTTGAATGACAGGTGTCTCGTCCAATCATCAGTAAGTGTTTCATTCACTAACTATACCTTCCTTTTTCTGCTTTGTCCAAATTGTCGTTGTGTTTCTGATGTTATTTTGTTTTCTTATTTGTTATTTTGTTTTGCACTTCTCGGCCACCGTAGTTGAGCCACTGCATGAGTGATCCAAACTACAAGAAATACGTCAATTAATTCAGACCTACAATCCATCAAATAAATATTTTTTTTTTAAATGTATTACGTTTTTTGTTTAATAGATTAATATTTGAATTGCATGACTAACACTGTGCAGTCCTGATAACACACACACAAACACACACTCAGGGCTCTGAAAATTGTGTTTCATCACAGTTTAGTAGTGAGGACTTTATGATTTTCTTCACTGAAAAAATAGATAACATTAGAAAAACAATTGTGGCAGTTCAACCTCTGACAGCATCTCCTGAGACAGTGTTACCTTCAACTCCACAACTCCACTATTTTACATGTATAGGACAGGAAGAGCTGTATAATGTTATTGCCAAAGCTAAATCGACAACATGTCAGTTAGATCCCATTCCTACTAAATTACTGAAGGAAGTGTTATATACAACTGGTGAACCTCTTCTAAATATTATTAACTCCTCACTATCTTTAGGTCACGTCCTAAATCCCTCAAGTTAGCAGTTATTAAGCCCCTCATTAAAAACCTAATCTGGATCCAAACACGTTATCAAATTACAGACCAATTTCAAATCTCCCATTTATGTCTAAGATTTTAGAAAAGATTGTCGCTGCACAGTTATGTTCCTACCTGCAAGAGAACAATATCTTTGAAGAATTTCAGTCAGGTTTTAGGCCCCATCATAGCACAGAAACTGCTCTAGTTAAAATAACTAATGACCTGTTTTTAGCTTCAGACCAAGGCTTCATCTCGCTGTTGGTTTTACTAGATCTTAGTGCTGCATTCGACACTATAGACCATGATCTCCTCCTAGATCGCTTACAAAATTACATCGGCATTCAGGGACAGGCATTAAGCTGGTTTAAATCCTACCTGTCCGATCGTTACCATTTCGTAGATTTGAATGGAGAGCTATCCAGGCTAATGCAAGTAAATTATGGCGTGCCGCAAGGTTCAGTTCTAGGACCCCTGCTCTTCACAATATACATGCTTCCGTTAGGAAATATTATTAGAAGGCATGGAATTAGCTTCCATTGTTATGCTGATGATACTCAGCTATATATCTCATCTAAACCAGGCGATACAGCTCAATTAACCCGGATGACTGAGTGTGTTAAGGAACTAAGAGATTGGATGACCCATAACTTTCTACTTTTAAATTCTGATAAGACTGAGATTTTGCTCATCGGCCCAAAAACTAGTATACAGACGCTCCAGCATCTCAACCTGCATTTAGACGGATGTTCTGTAACCACTAGTTCAACGGTAAAAGACCTGGGTGTTATTTTAGACAGCGACTTGTCTTTCAAAAATCACATCAATCAGGTTACAAAACAGCCTTCTTTCACCTTAGAAATATTTCTAAGCTAAGAAATATGTTGTCTATATCCGATGCAGAGAAGCTCGTCCATGCGTTATGACCTCCAGAATAGACTACTGTAATGCGTTACTAGGTGGATGTCCTGCATCATTAATAAACAAGCTTCAGTTAGTCCAGAATGCAGCAGCCAGAGTTCTTACAAGGTCAAAAAAATATGATCACATAACCCCGATCTTATCGTCCCTACATTGGCTTCCTGTTAAGTTTCGAATAGACTACAAACTATTACTTCTCACTTATAAAGCACTAAATGGTTTGGCTCCCATGTATCTATCCAGTCTTTTAACACGCTACAATCCGCCACGCTCCCTGAGATCTCAAAACTCTGGGCTTCTAGTAGTTCCTAGAATAGCAAAGTCCACTAAAGGTGGTAGAGCATTTTCACATTTAGCTCCTAAACTCTGGAATAGTCTTCCTGACGGTGTTCGGGGCTCAGACACACTCTCCCAGTTTAAGTGTAGATTAAAAACATATCTTTTTAGCAAAGCCTACACATAACACACATCACATCATAACCTTGTGCTCCAGAACATCTGATCACATGCACATTATCAACTTGTGCTGTTAATATCATGAACAGCAGCTACGCTAATTCCTCTCCACTGCTTCTCTTTCTCTCCCCATCCCGAGGCATCCTGAGGTTTGGCCAGCTCCAGTCACCTCCCACCTCGTGATGATTACGGACCTTTGAAGAAGTAGATGCGAACTCACAAACATCCTGAACCATCTAGAGACGTACCAGTGCCATTTGGATCCCGCTACATGTGTGGAGTTTTGACATTGGACCTCCTGGAGTGTTTAAAGGCTCTGGCATGGAGAAGCTGATGCTGGATCTGTGGTGATCACAAATGCTGAGCTTATAAAACTCGGAGCTACTAACCATATAGACTGTATAAGACTGCAGAAAGAACATCACTTATAATCTTATACTCCAGTAATCATGTTAGTTCTCACTGTCCAGTGTTCTGTATTGTTGAAAGATTTATGATCAAACTCTTGATGTCACCCAGATGAGGATGGGTTCCCCTTTGAGTCTGGTTCCTCTCAAGGTTTCTTCCTCATAACATCTAAGGAGTTTTCCTTGCCACAGTTGCCACGGCTTGCTCATCAGGGACAAATTCACACCATTCACCATCACTGTTGATTTGTGTAAAGCTGCTTTGAGACAATGTCTGTTGTGAAAAGCGCTATACAAATAAACTTGACTTGACTTGACTTGACACACACACACACACACACCCACACACACACACACACACCCACACACAAACAAACAATCAATGATGGAGACCAAAACAGCATCAGTGAGTCATCTGGGGGTCTAAAGTGTGTATTTGTATTGTTTAAATCATTCACTAAATAAATCGCACACACTCTCCCTACATTTCTATCATAAATATTTCATTGTAAATGAGCCCCAATTTAATTTCGCTGATTTCCTACAGGTCGCATGATTATGTTCAGCGTTACGTTTGAGGTGAACCTTTTGAAAAATTTGGAGTAAAAAAATATATATGTAAAGAAAAAAGAAAGTAAATCCAGAGGGACGAGAAAAGCATTTTTATATCTGACCAAAAAAGGGTGTCATGAATAAATGCATGTTGAGCTGAAGGATTTAATTTCATCTCTTTTATATTAATTTATTCAAACCCTAATCCATAAACCTAAACCTAAACAATTAACCTAACCATAACCTTAACCTATAAACCTAACCTTAACCGTAAAATCCTGCTGGAGGGGAGGAAGAGGGAAGAGAGAACTGGTTGCTAGTTAGCCTGGTTGCTAGTTGGCCTGTTAAACTAGCTCACCTGCTTGCTAGCTCACCTGTTTTGAGGTCTTCTTTACTCCGACTCTAGGTTACGAATGTAACCCTAGTTCCCCAAGGGAACGAGACCTTGCATCATAACGCTTTGGGAACGCCCCTGCGTTGTCCGCACTCTGAACCACGTGTGAAATCTGACCACTAGGCGAGTCATGACGTCATCAGTGTGCGACGCTGCGTAAACCAGGAAGCTACAAATGGCTGTGAGATGTTAGCGATGCCAGCTTCTGCACAGAGAGAAGGTAAGTGCCGCAGGGATGCAGGGAGTGTGGCACGTGTGTCAGGGCCTCGGCACCTGCACGTAGGACAGAGGAGCCTGGAGTGGCTCTGAGGCGTCACAGATGTCCTGGAGTGACACTCCAGATGTTACGTCCCATTGGATGTTTGTGTGTGTGTGTGGGTGTTTGTCTCTCTCTATTGGTTTACCTTCCTGTCAATTTCTCAAGGTTCCGCCCCCTTTGGACTGCAATTGGCTGGAGAGATAATCAACGTGTGTGACCTGACTGCACCTGTGGCCAATCCAGTAAACTGTTGGGGTTTAAAAGAGGACTGCAGGGACATTGGAGAGAGCACCATGAGCACCATTTGTTTTGCTGTGTTGTGTTTGGAGCATTGCTTGCTTATTGTTTGTATCACATTCGTTGAATGTTATCTTGTTTGTTTTGAGTAGTTTTATTCTAACAACAACCCTTGTGTTTTCCCCAGGAGTGTTGGGCAGGTAGTATGTCACGTGACTTACATCTTGCAACACGTAGGTGATACTATGTATAGAGACACTAGCTAGGAGTGTGCTACTTCTGTATTTTTGTTAGTTTAGAGTAGGTAAGCTAGGGCGTATAGAGGCGCGGAAGAATTCTGTTTAGTGTTAGGTTAGTGGTTTATTACTGAGGTAGTTGGTTTTGTTGTGTTCTTTTCTTTAGCGCCACTCTCCGCCTCTCTCTCCTGTGGGATTATTTATTATGCCTTGGTTTTCTGATTAGTGTAAATATTGTGTATATACTCCATTCCTCCTGTTCCTCCTTGTGTGAATAAATCCTTTTATATTATACTCGGTTTACGTGTCCTTTTCCCTGGCCTATTCACAGAATGGATCACAGTATGAATGTTACAGCTTCACCCTAGACATATAAAAGAAGACGTAACATTTAATGGGGCTCGTCCGGGATCATCTTCCCAAATAGTTCAAAATACTGTGGCCATTTTGTGAATGCTGGTGGAATATGACCGTGTTTGAGTTGGTATAACGAGGTGACTTGCGTGGAATTACGAAGTAGTGTCTGTTTGCTGGCTGTGCATCGTGACCATGTTTAGCTTGTCGAATTTCATTGTTTCTCCTTCATTAGAGCAGATTGATCTTTGTCGGAAGCCAGATTTATTCCTGATAGCTGACCACTACCAGATCGTTGTTAATAGACAAGGTCTTAAAAGAGACATAAAGAGTGAAATACTAGAGCGCTTGGTAGAGTTAAGAATTCTCCCCATGTCAGACACGGCTGAAGGCGTGGATACCGGTCAGGTTGGAAGCCGTAGTAGCGTTGTTGTTGGGCCTCTCACTGTTGGAGATGAGGATCCACAGAGTGGCATAGCTGATGCTGCAGTGGAGGGGCAGCCCGAAGCTAAGGCCGGCTTGCCGCCCTTTGATCCATTCTCTCCCAGCTCTGTTGACTCTAGAGGGATGCGCGACTGAAAGTCCGCCTGGCTCGGTTACAATCCGATGCCCAAGAGAGAGCTCAAACACGTCAGGCTGAGATAGCCATGCGTCTGGAGGTGCGCAGGCTTGAAATAGAGGCTGACACGCAGGTAAGGCTGCGACAGCTGGATCTGGAGGCGATGAAAGGGGCTGCTGCTGGGTCCGCTGCGCAGCCGACCCCGCAAGTCTAATTCTTCTCCTCCGGTTGATTCATCCTCGCCTCGTTTGGCGTCAGTAAGCATATTGCATTAGTACCCCAATTTAGAGAATCTGAAGTAGATTCTTATTTCAATGCTTTCGAGCGGTGCTACTTCCTTCGCTGGCCTAAAGATGTTTGGTCGCTTCTGTTACAATGTAAATTGTTTGGTAAAGCTCTGAAGTTTGCTCTAGCTTATCGCTAGAGGAGAGTTTAAACTATGAGACCGTAAAATCTGCTATCCTTCGTGCATATGAGCTAGTTCCAGAAGCATATAGGCAGAAATTTAGGGGCCATAAGAAGAATTCTACACAAACCTTTGTAGAGTTTGCTCGAGAAAAAGGAATACTGTTCGATAAGTGGTGCACTGCTAGCAAAGTGAAAGATTTTGATTCGATGCGAGAAATTGTCTTATTAGAAGAGTTTAAAAGTTGTCTGCCGGAACGTGTTGTAGTTTACCTGAACGAACAGAAAGTAACTTCTTTGTCACATGCAGCTGTGCATGAAGCTCAGGTATGACCGTAAAGCAGTTGCGCGTTCTTTTACGCCAGGGGATCAGGTACTAGTGTTTTTACCAGTTCCCGGATCTTCTTTGTCTGCTCGTTTTTATGGTCCTTACCTAGTGAAAAAGAAAATAAGCGAAACCGACTACATGATCAATACACCTGATAGAAAACGCCAAACTCGTGTTTGCCACATAAACATGTTAAAGGCTTACTATGCTAGGGAGAACGCAGGAGAAAAAGCTTCGGAAAAGACTGAAGAACCAGCCGTCTCTTCTGTTGTTGTAACGGTGGAGCAGATTTCATCTCCCGATGTGTCTGCTGCTAACGAAGATGCCGTAGGACTGCGTAATGCTGCTCAGCAATGCGCAAGGTTGACAAATTCTGAGATGTTAAGGAATTTAGATTCTTTTCTTCAGCACATGTCTATTGACCAGAAAGCGGACATTGTTAAATTAATCTCTGACTTTAACTGTTTGTTTAGTGATGTTCCTAAACTTACGAATGTTTTGCAGCATGACATTAAGGTAAACGATGCTCGCCCGATTAAACAGCACGCGTACCGCGTTAATTCAGTAAAGAGATCCATAATGCGTCAGGAGGTGAATTATTTACTAGAGACTGGTCTAGCCAAGCACAGTTATAGTCCATGGAGTTCGCCTTGTTTACTCGTTCCTAAGCCAGATGGTACGTTTAGGTTTTGTACGGATTTCCGTAAAGTAAATGCAGTAACGGTGCCAGACAGTTATCCATTACCCCGTATGGAGGACTGTGTCGATAATATAGGATCTGCCTGTTTTGTGAGTAAGCTTGATATGTTAAAGGGCTACTGGCAGGTTCCTTTGACTCCCCGAGCATCGGAAGTTTCTGCATTTGTAACCCCTGACAATTTTCTTCAGTATACTGCCATGGCTTTCGGTCTCGAAATGCGCCTGCGACTTTTCAACGTCTCGTGAACATAGTATTAGCAGGTGTACCAAATTGTAATGCATACCTTGATGATCTTGTTATTTACTCTGCAGATTGGACATCACACATGAGTTCATTGAGAACAGTGTTCGAGCGTCTTGCAAACGCTAATTTAACGCTTAACTTGGCTAAGTGTGAATTCGGCCAAGCTACGGTTACTTATCTTGGAAAAGAGGTGGGTCAGGGACAGGTGCGACCTGTAGAAGCCAAGGTCACGGCTATTTCGGAATTCCCTGTGCCTACAACTCGTAGGGAGTTGAGACGATTTTTGGGGATGGCTGGCTATTATAGAAATTTCTGTAAAAACTTCTCGGTTATTGTCAGCCCTCTTACTGCGTTGTTTAATCCATCTAAATCTTTTGATTGGTCCGTTAAGTGTCAGTATGCGATGGATTGTGTAAAGACTCTTTTATGTAATACCCCTGTTCTTCTGGCTCCAGATTTCTCTCAAGGTTTTAAACTAGAAATTGATGCAAGCGCTGCTGGAGCTGGCGCTGTTCTACTGCAAGAGGATGTACATGGTATAGATCACCCTGTTAGCTACTTTTCACGAAAGTTTAATAAACACCAGTTAAATTATTCCACCATTGAAAAGGAAACTCTTGCATTGTTGCTTTCTATACAACATTTCGAGGTATATATCGGATCCAGTAGTTTACCAATCGTTGTGTTTACTGACCATAACCCACTTGTGTTTCTATCCCGTATGTACAACCAGAATCAGCGTTTGATGCGGTGGTCTCTAATAGTCCAGAATTATAATCTGGAAATTAGACATAAAAAGGGATCTGAGAACGTTTTTGCAGATGCTCTTTCGAGAGTTTAGAGATGTCACCAAGCTGGTTGGTTCTTAAAGGGTGGGAGTGTTACGTCCCATTGGATGTTTGTGTGTGTGTGTGGGTGTTTGTCTCTCTCTATTGGTTTACCTTCCTGTCAATTTCTCAAGGTTCCGCCCCTTTGGACTGCAATTGGCTGGAGAGATAATCAACGTGTGTGACCTGACTGCACCTGTGGCCAATCCAGTAAACTGTTGGGGTTTAAAAAGAGGACTGCAGGGACATTGGAGAGAGCACCATGAGCACCATTTGTTTTTGCTGTGTTGTGTTTGGAGCATTGCTTGCTTATTGTTTGTATCACATTCGTTGAATGTTATCTTGTTTGTTTTGAGTAGTTTTATTCTAACAACAACCCTTGTGTTTTCCCCAGGAGTGTTGGGCAGGTAGTAGACGTAACACCAGAGGACCAGGCCGTAGAGGCCGCCACACTCCGGGTGGAGTGAGCTCTGACTCCGAGTGGTGCGGGGAGGCCAGAGGACTTGTAAGCCGACATGATAGCATCCACTACCCACCTGATAAACGTCTGCTTACTGGCCAGGAAACCTTTCCTATTAGGGCCATAGCAGACAAACAGCTGCTCCGACTTCCTCCATGGACTCATCCTGTGGAGGTAAGTGTCCAGTGCTCACACTGGACACAGTCAGTTCAGTTGCTCCTGGTCGGGGGCTATAAATGAAGGAGGGCAGAATGCCTGTAACATGACAGGTCATGTGGGAGCCGTAGACACCTTAGGTATGTACCCAGGTTTTGTGTATAGAAACACTATATCCCCAGCCGGGATGGGGCCAAGGACAGAGCCTGCAGAAGCCCCTCAGGGGCCACAGCCACAGCTTCCATTACTCCGTGCGTGGGTGAACCAGGGTTCCGCCCGCCTGCAAAAGGAGATCCCTCCTGGGAGGAATTTCCCACAAAAGGCCCTCGAGTAGGGATACCAGATCCGCAAACCATGGCTTGCCCGGCCATCGAGGTGCTACCACGAGGAGATGGACTCCTTCCCGGCGAACTCTCTCCAGAACTCCCAAGAGCAGTGCGATCGGGGGAAAGGTGTACAAACGTAGCCTCGGCCATGAACCATGACATTCAGCCCTAACGGGGCTGGGTAAGAGAGAAAGAAACAGAGGGGGCAGTGTGAAGTCTCCTGGGTTGCAAAAAGATCCACCTGGGCTCTGTAGAACCTCTGCCATACCTGCTCCACTACCTCGGGGTGGAGTCGCCATTCCTCAGGCCTCAGGCTTTGTCTCGACAGGGCGTCTGCTCTGAAATTCAACCATCCCAGGATGTAAACGGCTCTCAATGAGAGGAGTTTGCCCTGGGACCACAAGAGGACCTCTCACACCAGTTTGTACAAGGGGCGAGACCTAAGGCCCACCGGTGGTTGATGTACGAGACCATCGCAGTATTGTCCGTATGAACCAACACATGGTGGTCCCTTAGGTCTCGGTGAGGAAGTGTTTCAACCCCAAAAACACTGCCATCATCTCCAGGCAATTTATGTGCCACGAGAGACGTGGGCCGCTCCACAGACCCTGGGCGGAGTAGCCACACATGACCGTTTCCCACCCCATGAGGGAAGCGTCTGTCATTAGCGTTAAGTGACGACAAGGAGTCCCTAAAACGGGGCCTAGGGACAGAAACATTGGGTCCTTCCACACATCCAAGGCTTGAAGGGCACTCCTTGAGACCTTGATGGTACGATATTCCCTCTGGGGAATAACCCTCTGCCCCGGAGCCACCACTGGAGGGGCCTCATGTGGAGGAGGCCAAGTGGAATTACACTGAACGCTGCCACCATGAGACCCAGCAGCCTCTCAAACTGCTTCACAGTGAGTGTTTGGCCTTCTCTTACCCTCCTGACTGCGGTGAGGATAGTCCTGGAAGTGATCATTTTCATGTGCATTATTATTGTATAATTGTGTGTAATATAACTGTATATAATGGTGGAGGTTTGGAGTGTGTGAGTGTGAGATTTTATCTAATTTTATTGCAGTTCTACACTGATGTACATCTTCTCTCTAATCTGCAGCTTTACCCTGAAGAACAGCTGTCAGGTGTGTGTAGATTCTGAACTCAAGTGGGTGCAGAAACGCATGAAAAGAATTGACCAGAACCAGAACAAAACTTCTACAAGTACCGCTTCATCTCCATCCATCCCCTCTCTCCAATAAGTAATTCATATTCATACAGAATTCACTTTTTCTGTAGTTGAGCAGGAAGAATCTTTTTTACATTATATATTAAATCATAAATTGAGCCCAGGATGATTTATCTGATTTATTCTTCGACTCTGCAGACACACAGGTGTGTATATATATATATATATATATATATATATATATATATATATATATATATATATATATATATATGAGTTATATAGAGTTATATAGTTATAAAGTTATAAAGTAATAAAGTTTTCTAATCAGGCACCAATACAATTGTTATGCAGCAGGGAATGGAGGCGGAAGCCGAAGTGCAAAGAAAAACAGTTTATTTCTTACACACGCATTTAATCAGAGTAAATCCCAGCGAAAGTAAGAATACAGTCCGAACTCCGAGAATCCGTATATGGTGAGGAGTAATCCGAACAGCGGTATTCCGGGAGAGTATATTCGTGAAAGGAAGCATCCAAATACGAACAAACACAAAACATGAACAAACAGTACCAGAGGAGCGGGGTGATCCGGGGTACGCTTAGGAAGGAGTAGTGAGTAGTCCGAGACGAACAGGTACGTAGCGGGAACGCGCATACACAACGAAAATGACACTGACATAAACCAAACAGAACCTACACATATGTACATCGACAAACAATAACGGACTGGGAGTGTGGGTTAATGTGGGGTATATATTGGAGCTGGGGATGAGTGAGTGAATGAGCCTCAGGTGTTCTCAATGAAGCCCGATCGTGAGCAGCTCCGTGCGGGCGGGGCATGCACGGGAGAAGAAGCAGGGCATTCCCCGAAGCACCGAAGCTTGACAGCTGCCGAAGGGGGCGTGGCAGGGGGATTCCTGACAACAGTTAAAGACTTTGATTATATTCAATAAAAATTCGTAAAAGAATTAAAATCAATAAATAATCACTGATTATAAGATGTTATTGTGTATTGTTTATTTCTGTGTATTAATGTAGACACAGTAAAGGTTGTGTAATTGGACGTCTATATAATATATATAAAATGAATCACACATATAAAGTCACGTGGTGTTTAGGGAGGATTCATTCAAGCCTTCATTTGAGAATCAATACAATAATTCATTATGTGGTATTGTAATACAACGTGGTCTTTGAGACCAGAGGAAGTTCTGACAATACATTGAACATGGTGATTGTGAGGCCCTATGGTCAGTTTTAGGCAGGATCTTGGCGCAGGAGGTAATCATGTTGTCCATAGGCTGGGGCTCCTTTTGAAAACCCACACTATTGACCCCCTGATTTCTGTGGTGACCTGGAGCTCAGCACACTGGTGAGTTCAAACAGTGAACTGGTGAACTTCCAGTGCTGTTTGTCAGGTTTGGAGTTCCCCAGGCTTTCAATAACTGTTATTGTCATTCCTTTTATAATTGATCATGTCTTTATCATGTGTCTTTGGATTTGATCTCAGTAGAACCCTGTCTAGAAAAAAAAAAAAAAAAACATTATTGGGGTGAAATCAAGGTTTTTAGTTTTGTGTAATAGATATATATTGTTTAACAGCTTTTACCTTGTGCCTGTGTGTCTGTCTGTGTGTGTGTGTGTGTGTGTGTGTGTGTGATAGCTCAGCATAAAGAGAACATAAGTAAACTTGCCTCTTAAGACACAGGGGAGAATCATCTTGGTTCTCTTGCTGCTCCCCCTGCCCAAGTCCACACTCCGAGCCAACTGCCTCTGGAGCCCCAGTGTTTTTCTGGAGACCCAGACCTCTACAACCTGTTCCTCAAGTTGTGTGAGCTCACGTATAATCCACACCAGTTAGCGCTCGATAAGATGAGGATTGCATGTTTCCCTTTAACCTTTAAAGCAAATGCATTGCTCCAGCTTCCTAGACTTTTGCAAAGAGTTTCGGTGTCGGTTTGGTCATTCCAGCAGCAAGCCCTCTCTCTATCCTCAGAATCTGTCTGGGGTGCCACCCATCCTCTATTTTCTGCTGATAGCATTGCCCAGCCTTTGCTTCTTGCTCAGGACACTGCCTAGTCTACAGGTATATCACACAATGTTACTTTGCTTCTGAACCTGCAGATGACGTCTCAGCCCTGCTGATGAGGTCTCTCCACCTCCAAGCCTGGCTAAGGGCATTGCTCCGTCTCAAATTCCTACATTGCACATTGCTCCAATTTAGATCTCCGTAGAGGGAGCTCCACCTCCAAGCTGCTACATCCTGTTTTGGATTTATGGGCTGTATTGTTAGACTTGTGTTTCCGCTCAATAACACTGTTTAGCAGGTGTTCAAACATTTTCAGATGATCTGTGTGCTGTGTGCTGCCTTCAATAAAGACTCTTCAACTGCTGACTCAATTCTGTCATGCATTTGGGTACTACTCACGGACATTACTTGTGTCTCCTGACACGCCCTGACTTACAGACATAGAAAACAAAAAAACTCAGCGTATTTTGATGGTAAAATGCTGCAAAATGATTTGGTTTATATGAAATTACATGTTCATTTGAATTATTTATTTACACTTATTACTGTAAGTTTTAAACTCTGATACTACGTTTGTTCAAGGTTGAAAGGGTGAAAGACACATATGAGTTTCCTGTCTGATTAAACTCTTCATCACTCTTGACCAATTATCATTAACAATCATCTTCCTATCATTTACTCGTTCATTTTCCACCATCACCATCAGCCATGTTCACCAAAACTCATTCGGTTCTGCTGGTTCTACTGGACATCACCTGCTTATATTCCAACACAGTAGCCGAAGAAACGTTCAACAAAAGCCGTTCACATTTTTCTTTAAACGACCCACAACAGATCCGTCTCAACAGGATCACACAGTACAACTACACACCATACAATCACCTGGAGGTTCAGGTATGTGACACGTGACTACAGTAAACATTTCCTTTCAGTTCACTACTTAAAAACAGATCTTTGGGTACATTCATGTGCAGACTGATCTCAACAACCTTAAAGATCACCTCATGTTAAATACACAGGAAACAGTTACCAGAGCGTTAAAACACGACGTGACGGGTGAATTTCGTGACCGGCTCACAGTCCGGGTTTTGTTTTCATAATTATTTGTACTTAATGACGTCTTCAGCCGCCTGCATTAGATCAGCATTCACATATAGACTATATAGGAGACAGAGTTCACTCTCATTGGTTGATTAAATTACAAATAAACACAACTCCCACTGTAGGCTTGTGTGTTTGCTGATTAATAGAAGAAGGTTTTATTTGTCAAATACACGCTGTAGCACAGTTTCTGTATTTTTTACAGATGCCAGAATTCAGCACCCCTGGGACAGATTAGAGACCCTGGGATTTGAAGAAACTTCCTATTCAAAATCCAACATCACAGCCACTGAGAGATTCGGCAACAGAAACCGCGGTTACAGAAACTGCACCACATTGCCCTCATAGCTGGTGTTTTTTTTTTGTTTTTTTTTTTTTATTAAAAAGAATATTTGTTTATTTCTCACAGGGGAATTCGAAGTTGATGTAGGATTTTATGGCGGGGTGAAGGTAAAACCTGCGTAAGAAATGCCGATTTAATTGCCAAGCGTGTGCTTCATAGCGGATTTCGGTGTTTGGTTTCATTTATTTAAATAAATGTATATAAAAGATGTGAAATCAAAATGAGGACTAAAACTAAAACTAAAACAAGCTAAACTGAAACTAAAAAGAGGAACGTATATTTGCGTTCCTCTCTCCATTAATAGATCAATTATTATTTTTTTTTTTACAAAATGCTACTTTTTAATACAAAAAAAATTAAAACATCATTCAAACCTAAACATACACTTGGCCTATACTTCTACACTTTAAACATGAATTCACTAAATACTGTAAATCATATTTTCCCATATAAAAAAATCATGCTCATTTAAACAAATCTCTCTCTCTCTCTCTCTCTCTCTCTCTCTTATTTGTGGTGATGTGTGTAGATGATGTGCTTCATGCCATGAATGTGAGCTGGTAAATCTGCCGACTGTAACAAAAGATCCATTGCACTCATTAGTGTTAATCAAATTCCCCTTCAGAATAATTAGTATGGACTTTGTTTGATCATTAGAGCAGACTGCACAAGCGCGAGACTCAAAACCCTAACACTTAAACCTAAACCCTAACCCATACCAATTAACCTAAACTCAAACCTAACACATAAACCTAAACCTAACCCATACCCATTAAACTAAGTCTAACCCTAACACATAAACCTAAACCCTAACACATACCAATTAACCTAAACTCAAACCTAACACATAAACCTAAACCTAACCCATACCCATTAAACTAAGTCTAACCCTAACACATAAACCTAAACCTAACCCATACCCATACCCATACCCATTAACCTAAACCTAACCCTAACACATAAACCTAAACCTAACCCATACCCATTAAACTAAACCTAACACTACCACATAAACATAAACGTAACCCTAACACATAAACCTAAACCTAACCCTAAAACATAAACCTAAACCTAACCCATACCCATTAACCTAAGCCTAACCCTAACACATAAACCTAAACCTAACCCATACCCATTAACCTAACCTAACCCTAACACATAAACCTAAACCCTAACACATACCCATTAACCTAAACCTAACCCTAACACATAAACCTAAACCTAACCCATACCCATTAACCTAACCCTAACCCTAACACATAAACCTAAACCTAACCCACACCCATTAACCTAACCCTAACCCTAACACATAAACCTAACACAAAACTAGTATACAGACGCTCCAGCATCTCAACCTGCATTTAGGCGGATGTTCTGTAACCACTAGTTCAACGGTAAAAGACCTGGGTGTTATTTTAGACAGCGATCACATCAATCAAGTTACAAAAACAGCCTTCTTTCACCTTAGAAATATTTCTAAGCTAAGAAATATGTTGCCCATATCCGATGCAGAGAAGCTCGTCCATGCGTTCATGACCTCCAGAATAGACTACTGTAATGCATTACTAGGTGGATGTCCTGCATCATTAATAAACAAGCTTCAGTTAGTCCAGAATGCAGCAGCAAGAGTTCTTACAAGGTCAAAAAAATATGATCACATAACCCCGATCTTATCGTCCCTACATTGGCTTCCTGTTAAGTTTCGAATAGACTACAAACTATTACTTCTCACTTATAAAGCACTAAATGGTTTGGCTCCCATGTATCTATCCAGTCTTTTAACACGCTACAATCCATACGCTCCTGAGATCTCAAAACTCTGGGCTTCTAGTAGTTCCTAGAATAGCAAAGTCCACTAAAGGTGGTAGAGCATTTTCACATTTAGCTCTAAACTCTGGAATAGTCTTCCTGACGGTGTTCGGGGCTCAGACACACTCTCCCAGTTTAAGTGTAGATTAAAAACATATCTTTTTAGCAAAGCCTACACATAACACACATCACATCATAACCTTGTGCTCCAGAACATCTGATCACATGCACATTATCAACTTGTGCTGTTAATATCATGAACAGCAGCTACGCTAATTCCTCTCCACTGCTTCTCTTTCTCTCCCCATCCCGAGACACCCTGAGGTTTGGCCAGCTCCAGTCACCTCCCACCTCGTGATGATTACGGACCTTTGAAGAAGTAGATGCCGAACTCACAAACATCCCGAACCATCTAGAGGCGTACCAGTGCCATTTGGATCCCGCTACATGTGTGGAGTTTTGACATTGGACCTCCTGGAGTGTTTAAAGGCTCTGGCATGGAGACGCTGATGCTGGATCTGTGGTGATCACAAATGCTGAGCTCATAAAACTCGGAGCTACTAACCATATAGACTGTATAAGACTGCAGAAAGAACATCACTTATAATCTTATACTCCAGTAATCATGTTAGTTCTCACTGTCCAGTGTTCTGTACTGTTGAAAGATTTATGATCAAACTCTTGATGTCACCCAAATGAGGATGGGTTCCCTTTTTGAGTCTGGTTCCTCTCAAGGTTTCTTCCTCATAACATCTAAGGAGTTTTCCTTGCCACAGTCGCCACGGCTGCTCATCAGGGACAAATTCACACCATTCACCATCACTGTTGATTTGTGTAAAGCTGCTTTGAGACAATGTCTGTTGTGAAAAGCGCTATACAAATAAACCTGACTTGACTTGACTTGACACATAACACATCTGGCTTAAACAATGAAGCGGCTGATATATACAGTTGTGTTCAAAATTATTCAACCCCCAATGCTGTAAATGGTTTTAGGGAATTTAGTGTACATTTGTAATTGTATTCAGAATGAAATCCTACAAGGACTTCTTAAAGAACCATATGCAACTAAAATGACATCAATTAGTTTTGTAATACAGTAGTAAATGTTTCTTTTGTGAATTCTTCATTGACATAATTATTCAACCCCTTAAAGACTACCACTCTGAAGAACAGAGGTTCAATGAAGTGTTTTCAATCAGGTATTGAAAACACCTGTGGATATCAGGGAGCAGCAATAAAGCCTAATAAGCACCAATTAGGCAGCTTTAAAATGACTGTGATACTCAGCTCCTTCTAGACATTTACTGGTGTGGTTACAAACATGGTGAGGTCAAGAGAATGGTCCAGGAAGACAAGAGAACAGGTGATTACTCTTCACAGGAAGGGCAATGGCTATAAGAAGATTGCAAAGATGTTAAACATACCAAGAGACACCATAGGAAGCATCATTCGCAAATTCAAGGCAAAGGGCACTGTTGAAACGCTACCTGGTCGTGGCAGAAAGAAGATGCTGACTTCGACTGCTGTGCGCTACCTGAAGCGTAGAGTGGAGAAAAGTCCCCGTGTGACTGCTGAGGAACTGAGAAAAGATTTGTCAGATGTGGGTACTGAAGTTTCTGCTCAGACAATACGGCGCACCCTGCGTAATGAAGGCCTCCATGCCAGAACTCCCAGGCGCACCCCCTTGCTGTCCCCAAAGAATAAGAAGAGTCGACTGCAGTATGCCAAAAGTCATGTGGACAAACCACAGAAGTTTTGGGATAGTGTTCTGTGGACTGATGAAACAAAATTAGAACTGTTTGGGCCCATGGATCAACGCTATGTTTGGAGGAGGAAGAACAAGGCCTATGAAGAAAAGAACACCTTGCCTACTGTGAAGCATGGCGGGGGGTCAATCATGCTTTGGGGCTGTTTTGCTTCTGCAGGTACTGGGAAGCTTCAGCGTGTGCAAGGTACCATGAATTCTCTTCAGTACCAGGAGATATTGGATGACAATGTGATGCAGTCCGTCACAAACCTGAGGCTTGGAAGACGTTGGACCTTTCAACAGGACAATGATCCCAAGCATACCTCCAAGTCCACTAGAGCATGGTTGCAGATTAAAGGCTGGAACATTTTGAAGTGGCCATCGCAGTCACCAGACTTAAATCCGATTGAGAACCTCTGGTGGGACTTAAAGAAAGCAGTTGCAGTGCGCAAGCCTAAGAATGTGACTGAACTGGAGGCTTTTGCCCACGATGAATGGGCGAAGATACCCGTAGATCGCTGCAAGACACTTGTGTCAAGCTATGCTTCACGTTTAAAAGCTGTTATAACTGTAAAAGGATGTTGTACTAAGTACTAAGATTGAATGTCACTTGGGGGTTGAATAAAACTGATAATGATGTGAGCTCAGAAAAGACATTTGTGGTTATTTCATTATAAATGTTATGTTATATTTGTCTGACCTACACGTGCCTCTTTGATTTAATTGTAAGCAGGATGACTGAATGATCATAATCAATGTCAAACCGACCAAAACAATCAATTTCAGTGGGGGTTGAATAATTTTGAACACAACTGTAGATTTTTCCTGGGTTTTTCCCAGTTTCACAAACTTCAAGACAAAAAACGGAGCCCCATAACATTAGACCAATGAAATTGCCGAACAGGTTCAGGTGAACCAATGAAACTATTAAATCAGATGCGCTCCCACTGAATCGGGAAATGTTCCTCTGACGTTTGACCTGTCGCTCACTCGGACTGTCTACAGGAAATGTGAATCATTCGTCACGCTGAAAACAACTGTGAAAGGAAGGAGGAAGACAGTGAACAGTGACTTTCTTGGTAGGCTACTGTTTAGATACAAGCCATGTAACAGACACTGTCTTTAGTTAAAGCCTGTGTAAAGGTCATTAGTTTAAGTGTAGACACCTGCGGCTTATTTATGTTCAAAATAAAAATATTTGTCAAATTCAGTGGGTGCGGCTTATATTTGGGTGCGTTTAATAGTCCGGAAATTACGGTAACTATACTAGAACCTGTATGTGTGCTTACTAATCATTTCTGAAATATTCTAAAAGCTTCCTATCGAGTGATAAGTGAATGTACGGCTTATTTGTAGGCCTTCATTCCCTTCCTATCTACTTCCCTGACCATTAGCCCTAAATCTTATGATTTAAAATTACGCTCGATCATTAAGGGAACATATGGAACAGCGTTTTGCAGTTGATACAGTTCTTGTATTTGTCAGGCAGCTCTACAGTCATTTCTTGTTGTCCCAATAGTGGGTCAAATGTTTCCTATCTTTTAAATGTCCATTTAGATGTTCTTCCAAGAGCGTTTCATTTTCTTCATTTCTGCCTCCTTCATATTTTAAAGTGAACTGCCAGGGATCACTTGTTTCTCGACAGTCTGGGCACATGTGCTCTAAACAGAGTTTCCGTTTAATTGTTTTCCCACAATCCTGACGCACTTTTTCCTTAATTTCCCGACAGTATCCACCCAGTCTAGAGTGTTCTGTCCATCTTCCGATTCAAGCATTACACATTGACGTTTTAACGATTCTGGAAGTGTGACTCATGTTCTTGTAGGCCCACTGTGAACCTTTGTGCAAAGTTTGTGGGTTTTTCCGGAGAGAAGTTTATTGTTTTCATTGCTTTACAGGAGAATGCTGGAGACTTTTGTGACTTTTGGGTCCATCAGAAAGATGCAGCCATCAGCTGTTTTAATCCCCTGGAGCTTCCATCTACTCTTTTCCAGGCATCTTGCAGATTTAAAATGAACTGAGGTATTCCTTCACTATCTTCCTGGATCCAACTTGATTGGGCATGGAATTCTCTTTTTCCACAGCCTGGGACTGTTGTCATATTTAGTCAGCACATCCAATCTTCTGATTTGTGCTGAGTCAACCAGTTCCAGGATAGTGATCCATTTCTTTTTCTTCTCAACTTTTTCAATTTCCTGGGGCTCGTTGTCCTCAAGATTGCTGACTTCACCTTGGCTATGCATCGACGTGGCGTCTTCTTGATGCCCCTGTGAAGCGTCTTAGGAGAATTTTCTAGATGTACAATGTCTGCAGTTGAGCTGTCTGGGTCAACTAACATGGGATACATTTCATTCCTCCGCTCCGTATGTACCATTAATGATGAAGCTGTTCCCTGTTTTGCTAACCTTCTTCTATTTTTGTATTATATTCTTCTATTTCCTTCTCTCTTTTCCCCTGCTGGAATGTCTCAGAGTATAACGGAGATGATAAACAACTGTGAGGTATGCAGCACACACCAAAAACAGCAAACCAAAGAGCCCTTACAACCACACAGTGTTCCTGAAAGGCCCTGGCAGAAGATAGGTGTTGACTTATTCATTTTTGACAAGCAGGAATACTTACTTTTAGTTGATTATTATTCCAAGTTTGTTGAAGTAGAGTGGTTGAGGTCAGATACAAGAAGTGCTACAGTCATTACCATTTGCCAGACACGGAATTCCTGAAACATTAATTTCAGATAATGGGCTGCAGTTCAGCTCTAAAGAATTTCAAACGTTGACAAAAGAATGGAATTTTAGTCATAAAACATCAAGCCCACACCACGCACAATCAAATGAAATGGCTGAAAGAGCTGTACAGACTGTCAAGCTCATGTTCAAGAAAGCTAAATCTGGAAAGATCCATATCTCTCTTTACTGAATTTGAGGAGCAAACCCATTGAGGATATTGGTGCATCACCAGCTCAACTGCTGATGGGTCGACGAGTGAGAACTAGACTTCCAATTACATCTCAGTTGTTGAACCCACAAACAGTGACCACTGCAGTACAGCAACTGCTGGAGAGGAGGCAAAGGAAGAAAAAGAATACTTTGACCAAGTATCCAAAGCACTTCCAAGACTCAACATTGGTGATAGCATCAGGATATGGCAGGATGGCACTTGGAATCCAGCTCAGGTAACAGCACTCGCTGAACACCAGAGATCCTATGTCGTACGGACGCCAGATGGACAGGTGTACAGAAGGAACAGAAAGTTTCTAATGCAACCAAAAGAACAGAGTCACAAGACAACCAAAGACACAGACCAACAAACTATTAACAGGCAGAGTGTAACTAATGACACACAGGAAGAACATGACCTGAGCACTCAAAAACAAAACCGGAAGAGATCTAAAGTCTCCAAGTTTCCCTGTTGAGACTGCAAGTGGGGGATGTCATGATATGCGAATCGTCTCCCAATTACCAGCCTTATGCATCTTGTCTGGGGTTTTTTCCTATGTCTGCAAATCATCCTTTGTTTTGTTTTGTGTACACTTGGTATAGAAACGTTAGTTTTTTCGAGTTTTACAAACCAGGGCTCAAACCAACTCATGCTCTCATAGAAACATGGTACTTCCTGTGTGTTTTGGACATTGTACCTCTTATACAACTTCTTGCAACTATTCTCCTACGTCCTTTATTATCTGACGATGTGTTGTG
Source organism: Silurus meridionalis (assembly GCF_014805685.1). NCBI lineage: Eukaryota > Metazoa > Chordata > Actinopteri > Siluriformes > Siluridae > Silurus > Silurus meridionalis. The sequence goes on along the minus strand of NC_060889.1, from coordinate 30,770,486 downwards.
CCTATTAACCTGCCTGCCTATTAACCTGCCTGCATGTTGTTTGTGTATTTCACTATTTTTATTTAATGTTAAATTTTCCTATCTTTTTTTACGGCTGACGCCCTCCTTTGCCTGGTGTACGTGGTCACCACTTTCTACGTCATGCGGTCTCTCTGTTTTCTTCACATAGCCAAGGTGTTTAACCACATAGGCAGCTCTATAAATCACTTCTGACTGAATTTTATACAGTGCATGATCTACCTGCACTTACCAACACTATTAAACCTGACTTTTCTACTATTATTGCTGTTATTATTATCTTATATCATATATTATTATATTTATATTTATTATCATTATATCATAAACTGAACTAGTTAAATTTCTCAACACACCACACTAGCCAACTCGTTCATCCACCATCACCATCAGCCATGTTCACCAAAACTTCGGTTCTGCTGGTTCCACTGGTCATCACCTGCTTATATACCAACATAGTAGCCGAAGGTACGTTCAACTTTTTGTTCCATTTTAAACACATAGACTGAACACACGGATTCCTCAATGCTGCAAATCTCGACAACCTTCTTTAAACGACCTACAACAGATCCGTCTCAACAGGATCACACAGTACAACTACACACCATACAATCACCTGGAGGTTCAGGGATGTGTCACGTGACCACAGTAAACATTTCATTTCAGTTCACTACTCAAAAACAGATTTTGGGTACATTCCTGGGCAGACTGATCTCAACAACCTTAACCTAACTGAGTCATTTCCAGACCACCCCATGTTAAATACACGGAAAACAGTTCCCAGACGTGACGGGTGAACTTTGTGACCGGCTCACAGTCCGGGTTTTGTTTTCATAATTATTTTTAATTAATGACGTCCTGAGCCGCCTGCATTAGATCAGCATTCACATATAGACTTATCAGGAGACAGAGTTCACTCTCATTGGTTAATTAAATTACAAATAAACCCAGAAAACTCCAACTCCCACTGTATATCTGTGGTTTCTGGTTCATGGAAGAAGGTCAAAAACACACTGTAGCACTATTTATGTTTTTTTTTCACAGACATCAGATGGATAGGAATTTGAAGCCAGAGCATAGGATCTGGCAGAGTTCAGCACACCTGGGACAGATCAGAGATCCTGGGATTTAAACAAACTTCATAATCCATATTCATAATCCAACATCACAGCCACTGATAGAGACTCAGCAAATCAATGTTTAAACAAGTTTGCCGCGGTTACAGAAACTGAACCACATTTTGTTTTACTTAAGCAGAATCTTTGTTTTATTTCCCACAGGGGAATTTGAATTTAGGATTTTATTGCAGGGGTGATTGGTAAAACCTGCGTAAAAATTATTTTAGAAATTATTTTTTCTTTCGGAAAACTGTTTAATTGCTGAGCGTGTGCATCATGGTGGATTTTGGTGTTTGATTTGATTTGAGGCGGATCAGTAAAACAAATGTTTATTGATTAAAAATTATTTTCAGTGGAGTTTATTATGATGTTTATATCTGTGTAAAGAAATGATGTCGCTGTTAAAAACATGATTCGTCGAGGATTTTAACTACTTATACTATACACTTGATATGAAATTACTAAATACTGCTAAAAAAACATGGTGATTAAAACATCTCTCTCTCTCTCTCTCTCTCTCTCTCTTATTTGTGGTGATGTGTGTAGATGATGTGCTTCATGCCATGATTGTGAGCTGGTAAATTTGCCGACTGTAACAAAAGATCCATTGCACTCATTAGTGTTAATCAAATTCCCCTTCAGAATAATTAGTATGGACTTTGTTGGGTTATTAGAGCAGACTGCACAAGGGTGAGACTCAAAACCCTAACACTAACACATAAACCTAAACCCTAACACATACCCATTACCCTAAACCTAACCCTAACACATACCCATTAACCTAAACCTAACCCTAACACATAAACCTAAACCCTAACACATACCCATTAACCTAAACATAACCCTAACACATAAACCTAAACCCTAACACATACCCATTAACCTAAACATAACCCTAACACATAAACCTAAACCCTAACACATACCCATTAACCTAACCCTAACATAAACCTAAACCCTAACACATACCTATTAACCTAAACATAACCCTAACACATAAACCTAAACCAGACCCATTAACCTAAACATAACCCTTACACATAAACCTAAACCCTAACTCATACCCATTAACCTAAACATAAACATAACCCTTACACATAAACCTAACCCTAACATATAACCATTAACCTAAACCTAAACCCTAACATATAACCATTAACCTAAACCTAAACCCTAACTCATACCCATTAACCTAAACATAACCCTTACACATAAACCTAACCATAACACATAAACCTAAACCCTAACTCATACCCATTAACCTAAACATAACCCTAACACATAAACCTAACCTAACACATACCCATTAACCTAAACCTAACACATAACCCTAACACATAAACCTAAACCTAACACATACCCATTAACCTAAACATAACCCTAACACATAAACCTAACCCTAACACATACCTATTAACCTAAACATAAACCTAACCTAACACATAAACCTAAACCAGACCCATTAACCTAAACATAACCCTTACACATAAACCTAACCATAACACATACCCATTAACCTAAACATAAACATAACCCTTACACATAAACCTAACCCTAACATATAACCATTAACCTAAACCTAACCCTAACATATAACCATTAACCTAAACCTAACCCTAACTCATACCCATTAACCTAAACATAACCCTTACATAAACCTAACCATAACACATAAACCTAACCCTAACTCATACCCATTAACCTAAACATAACCCTAACACATAAACCTAACACATAACCCTAACCCTAACACACAAATCTAACCCTAACCCATACCCATTAACCTAACCCTAACACATAAACCTAACCCTAACAAATCAACCTAACCCATAAACCGAATTAATAAACCTAACCCATTAACCTAACCCTAACCCCAACCTATAACCACAAAACTTAACCCAAAGCCTAAACCATTAAACTAACACAAACCCTAAACCCTGACGCTGATTTATTTGATCTGCATGAGTATTTGTCTTCTGCAAATAAATGAAGCGATTTTAATAAATGTTCAAAAATATTGTTATATATTTATAAATAAATATTATTAATATTATTGACTTTAATTTTATTTCATTTGAAATAGTTTGTACTTTATACTGCATTAAGATTATTCTGTTATATCTTCAGTTCTTTTTCATTTTAGATCCACTGCTGTGAGTCTCATTTGGTTTCTTTTTCAAAGTGGAATTTTTATTTCTCTCTCACACACATACAAACACACACACACACACACACACACACACACACACACACCACAAACACACCCTCCTGGAACAGCTATATAAACTAAAGGGGATCTGCATTAATATCATTCTGCTCACATCGTGACCATCAACATCATCAACATCATCATCAACATCATCTTTACCACCATCAACATCACCATCATCATCATCAGTCATGATCTCTCGTGGTCTCCTGCTGGTTCTGCTGGTTCTCACCTGCCTTCAGTCTTTTACAACGGCCCAAAGTAAGATCAGATTTAGTTTTTTATATTTAATAATAATATTGATATTAATTATTATTATTAAATATTATATTATTATTATTATTATTGTTGTTGTTATTATTATTATTATTATTTATAGTATTTGCTGTAGTAATAATAGCAGCAGTAACAGGTTATAAAAATATTCAGTGTTTACAGTAAAATACTGAGTGATGAAGCAGTGTGATGAAGACAAGTTACTGTTACAGTCTGAAGTTGATTATTTTACCAAGATTATTTATTTTATCTAAACCACAGCAAAATAAAAAAACAGTGTTGACACTGGAGACTCCTTCCATCATTTTATACATGAGAAAACGTCACCATATCAACAATTACACGTTTCTAATGCGTGTATGTGGAGCGTCTGCTGTACACGTCACTGTGACTGAACTGTTGCTATAGAAACGTATCAGAACGAGAGCATTAATACAGTATAAACCTGCACTACTGTCAGAGCTGCTGTTCTACAGAATTAATCAACACCTGGCAACCAATCAGGATCCAGGATTCAGCAACAGTTTAACAGATACATCAGACCTGCATTTTATACTGAATATAAAAGTGTTTAATATCGAATTATTGAACATTTAATCACAGAACTGAATGTGGAAATGTTTTCTTACAGACTCAAATGGACCAACCTCATGCTGCTTCAGATACGAGAGAACTCCAATCCCTATCAGAGTCATTACAGGGTATAAAGTAACAGACCGTCAGTGTACAAAACCTGCAGTCATGTAAGTTTTCACCTCCTCATTGTTCTTTTAATTGATTGTAATGAATAATAATAAAAAGTGATCATTTTCATGTGCATTATTATTGTATAATTGTGTGTAATATAATATAACTGTATATAATGGTGGAGGTTTGGAGTGTGTGTGTGTGTGAGATTTTCTGATTTTATTGCAGTTCTACACTGATGTACATCTTCTCTCTAATCTGCAGCTTTACCCTGAAGAACAACCGTCAGGTGTGTGTAGATCCTGATCTCAAGTGGGTGCAGAGACACATGAGAAGAATTGACCAGATCCTGATCAATACTTATATGAGTACATTTTAATCTCCATCTCATCCATCTTCTCTCTCTAATGAGTAATTCATATTCATACAGAATTTACTTTTTCTGTAGTTCAGCAGTAAGAATCTTTCTTTTACATTATATATTAAATCATAAATTGAATCCAGGATCGTTTATCTGATTTATTCTTCAACTCTGCACACACACAGGTACATTTATATATATATATATATATATATATATATATATATATATATATATATATATATATATAGTTATAAAGATTTCTAATCAGGCACCAATACAGTAAAATACTTTGATTATATTCAATAAAAACCTGTAAAAGAATTAAAATCAATAAATAATGACTGTATTATAAGATGTTATTGTGTATTGTTTATTTCTGTGTATTAATGTAGACACAGTAAAGGTTGTGTAAGTGGACGTCTATATAATATATATAAAATAAATCACATATATAAAGTCACATGTGGTGTTTGGGGGGATTCATTCAAGACTTCATTTGAGAGTCAATAGAATAATAATGATGTCCATTCAATACACAGACAAGTCACCCCCCCCCTAATCTGGATGAACTCATGAGAGATTTGTTCAGGTCTAAAACACACCTAAACATTTCCCTGAGTGTAAAACATGATGTAACAGGTGAACGCTGTCACTCAGACTCACAGTTTTATTTGTGCAGAATTATTTTGTTCAAACAGAAATGAGATGGAATCTTCAGCAGGGTCCATTACATCAGCTTTCACACATTCACATATCAGGACACAGAGTTTATCCTAATGGGTTCAGTAAGATGACTAAATAAAACCCAGAAATTCCAGTGCAGTGTGTGTGTGTGTGTGTGTGTGTGTGTGTGTGTGTGTGTGTTTGCAGAAGGCTTTATTTGTCAAACATCCCAAAATACACCAGCTTGGAAGGATGTTGAGGTCAAAGCACAGGCTCTTCTGTAAAACAGCACCCCCTGGAGCAGAGAGGGTTAAGGGCCTTGCTCAAGGGCCCAACAATGGCAGCTTGTTGGTGCTGGGGTTTGAACACCCAACCTTCTGATTGGGTGCAGTAACTGTTGAGTATGGTGGCCGAGAAGCGCAAAACACATTAACAAATCCAAAAACAAAATAACAAATCCAAAAACACAATGACAATTCGGACAAACTCATTTGTCATTCAAACGTCATTCAAGTTCCCCTTCAGGAACTCGAGCTGTGTCGAAACGCTATGGGAACGCACCTGCGTGACCGCGCTCTGAACCACGTGTGTAATCTGACCAATAGGCATTTGGGACATGACGTCATCAGCGGGCGACGTCGCGTAAACAGGAAGCTACAAATGGCTGCGAGATGGACCAGACGCTAGCTTTCTGCTGGTTAGGTAAGCGCTGTTTCGCTGTGTTTTTTTCTGATTGAGTGATGGCTGGCAGACAGAGTTTCCGTAAGTGCGTTCATCCGTGTCCGCGTTTCATTACCGGTAAGGATTCGCATGATCGGTGCGTTGTTTGCCTGGGAGTAGAGCATGCACAGTCGGCTCTCAAGGGAGTTGATTGCTCGCACTGTAGCCGCATGGCTTTGCGCACGCTCCGCTCCCGGAGAGCGCTCTTTGAGAGGAGCTCTCTCCCTCACGGCTCCGGTCCCGCTCTCGCCGAGGCGAAGCAGCGCCGGCGCTCGTGGGGCTCGCAGGCCGGTTTAGCAGTGGGGTTGAAGTCGGATGAGTTCGCTTCAGCTTCGTCGGCTGAATTGAGCTTCGGTTCTATCGGAGAAGCAGGCCCGATGGCTGCTTCTTCTCCCGGACAAGCAGCCCGGCATTACATGTCTCTCTCTCCGAGGAGGGTGAGCTGATGGATGCTAGCGAGCCCGTGAAGTCCTCTCAGCCTTTGCTGTACGAGGAACTCCTCGAGGTCGTGACACGATCCGTTGCTAAGCTGGATCTAGCTTGGCCGGTGGAGCAGCATAGACAGCGTGCACCCAGTAAGCTGGATGAGCGCTTTCTGCGTCCTGTGTCACTTCCTGTGGGGCTTCAGGGCATCCGAATTACATCGACGATTGGTTGATCATGGCTCCCTCGGAGCGCCATGTGATTCGGCATCGAGATGTTGTCCTCGCCTACATGAAGGTGCTTGGGTTTCGGCTAAACGCCAGCAAAAGCATGCTTTCTCCAGCACAGAGAACCACCTTTTTTGGGCGTAGTGTGGGACACGGCCGAGATGCAGGCACGGTTGTCGCCTGCTCGGGTCGAAGTCATCCTTACTGCCGTCAGGAGAGTGCGGGAAGGCCAGCCTCTCACTGTAAGGCAGTTCCAGAGGCTGCTAGGGCTCATGGCAGTGGCGTCCAGCATAGTTCCGCTCGGGCTCCTGCAGATGAGGCCCCTACAGTGGTGGCTCCGGGGCAGAGGGTTCTCCCTCAGGGAAAACCCGCATCGCACTATCATGGTCTAGTGTTGGGGGCTCCGTGTCGTCGCGTGACGCTAACGACGACCGCTTCCCTCACGGGGTGGGGAGCGGTCATGAGTGGCCACTCCACCCAGGGTCGGTGGAGCGGCCCACGTCTCTCGTGGCACATAAATTGCCTGGAGATGATGGCAGTGTTTTTAGGGTTAAAACACTTTCTCCCTGACCTAAGAGATCGGCATGTGTTGGTCCGCACGGACAATACGGCGGTGGTCTCCTACATCAACCACCAGGGGGGTCTCCGATCTTGCCCCTTGTACAAGCTAGCATGGGCGGTCCTTTTGTGGTCTCAGGATAGGTTTCTGTCCCGGAGGGCCATTTACATCCCGGGTCGGTTGAATGTCAGAGCAGACGGCCTTTCGAGGCAGGGGCCGAGGCCTGGGGAATGGCATCTCCACCCCGAGGTGGTGGAGCTCGTATGGCGGAGGTTATACAGAGCCCAAGTGGATCTTTTTGCGACCCAGGAAACCTCGCACTGTCCCCTCTGGTTCTCTCTCTCGCCCAGCCCCGTTAGGGCTGGATGCCATGGTGCAGTCGTAGCCGAGGCTACGCCTGTACGCCTTTCCCCCGATCACTCTGCTCCCTGGAGTTCTGGAGAGAGTTCGCCGTAATGGAGTCCGTCTCCTCCTGGTAGCGCCTCGATGGCCGAGCAAACCATGGTTTGCGGATCTGGTGTACCTACTCGAGGGCCCTCCGTGGGAGATTCCTCCCAGGAGGGATCTTCTCTCTTAGGTGGGCGGAACCCTGGTTCACCCCCGCCCAGAGTTGTGGAGGCTGTGGCTGTGGCCCCTGAGGGGGCACAGTTCGTAGCGGCTGGGCTCTCCACCGAGGTGGTAGAGACCCTTCTCCACCCCAGAGCTCCCTCCACAAGAAGGTCGTATGCCACATGGTAGAAACTAATGTGTAGAAACTAATCTTTATTTGATGATATTCTGCAGCATCTCCAACATCACTGCATATGAATGTTCTTCCTCAAAGTAGCTCTGAATTCATTCCAGTTTCTCCCTGATTCTGTTAACTTATGTTCTTTTCTTATATTTAAAGATGCACTAATCCAAATAAAAAATTGTTTAAAGTAAATGGAGGACTTTACACATGTACAAGAATCAAAGTTATAAGATTTCATACTTCCTGTATATGTTAAATGACAGGTGTCTCGTCCAATCATCAGTAAGTGTTTCATTCACAAACTATATTTCCCTTTTACACTGTTTGAATTGTCATTGTGTTTTGGATTTGTTCATTTGTTTTTGCATTTGTTATTTTGTTTTCCGATTTGTTAATGTGTTATGCACTTCTCGGCCACCGTAGTGTTGGGGGGCGGAGGGAAAACTAGTTTTTTTGCTATCACTACTGTACACTGCGTATCCCTCGGAAAACTCTTACATTAATGCACTCGTAGGTCAAGGTACCACTGTATTTAAATTGGATGATTAACACTATGCAGACCTGATAACACACATATGTGCACACACACACACACACACACACACACACACACACACACACGCACACAAACAATCAATGACGGAGACCAAAACAGCATCAGTGAGTTATCCTGTATTACACACAGAGTGTGGCACGGAGACGCAGCGTCTCGTTAACCTCTCGGGAACTCCAGCTGCGTCGTACGCTTTGCGAACGAGTGTCCAATCACGCCACACTGACCAGACCCTGCCTAGTGTGTGAGGGCCTCGGCACCTGCACGTAGGACAGAGGAGGCCGGAGTGGCTCTGAGGTAGAGGTCATAAAACCGGACGAAGGTCAGCAGGTTGGACCAACCCACAGCGTCACAGATGTTCTGGAGTGACACTCCAGCGGACCAGGCCATAGAGGCTGCCACACTTCGGGTGGAGTGAGCTTTGACCCCGAGCAGTGCGGGAAGGCAGGAGGAGTCGTAAGCGGCATGATAGCATCCACTACCACCTGCTTAACGTCTGCTTATTGGCCAAAAAACCTTTCCTATTAGGCCAAAGCAGACAAACAGCTGCTCCTACTTACTCCATGGACTCGTTCTGTGGAGGTAAGTGTCCAGTGCTCAGTCGGTTCTTTTGCTCCTGATCGGGGGCTATAAACAGAGGAGGGCAGAATGCCTGTAACACGACAGGTCATGTGGGAGCCATAGGCACCTTAGGTACATACCCAGGTTTCCTGTATAGAAAGACTCTGGCCGTGCCAGGAGCAAATTCCAGGCAGGACGGGGCCATGGACAGACTCTGCAGATCCCCGATCGTTTTCAGGGAGGAAATCGCCAAGAGGAAGGCGGTCCTGACCGACAGGTACCTAAGGGCCACTTCGGCCAAGGGCTCAAAGGGGGGCTCGGATTGAGCCGCCAGCACAACTGCCAAGTCCCAGACAGGCACTCTGGGTCACGTCCCGGGCTTCAGCCTCTGGGCGCTGCTGAGGAAACATGTCACCAGAGGGTGCGTATCCATGGGGTGATATATACCGGACACGTAAACCTTCATAGTTAAAGGGGTTAACCCTGTGGCAAACTGTTCTTGTAAAAACTCCAGAACTAAACCAACCGGCAGTTATCTGGGTCCAAGTCACGGTGCTCCCAACATGACATGAACAGTCGCCACCGAGCGGCGTACGACCTCTTCAAGGAGGGAGCTCTGGAATGGAGAAGGGCCTCCACTACCTCGGTAGAGAGACCAGTTGCTGCAAACTTGCCACAGCTGCCACAGCTTACACAAATCCAGGCGAGGTGAACCAGGGTTCGCCCGCCTGCGAGAGGAGATCCCTCCTGGGAGGAATTTCATATGGTGGGCCCTCGAGTAGGGATACCAGGTCCGCAAACCATGGCTTGCCCGGCCATTGAGGTGCTACCAGGAGGAGACAGACTCCTTCCCAGTGAACTCTCTCCAGAACTCCCGAGAGCAGCGTGATAGGAAGTGCAGGGAAAGTGCAGGGTAAGGCGTACAGGCGTAGCCTCGGCCATGACTGTACCATGGCATCCAGCCCTAACGGTGATGGGTTAGAGAGAGAGAGAACCAGAGGGGGCAGTGGGAAGTCTCCCGGGTCGCAAAAAGATCCACCTGGGCTCTGTGGAACCTCTGCCATACCTGCACCACTACAGCCAAGCTGGGAACATAACATCCACAGCTGTGGATCTTATTTAGATTCTTACTCAAACTGGAATTTTCTTTTCTCTATCATACACACCCACACACACAAACAGACCCTCCTGAAACAGCTATATAAACTGAAGGGGATCTCTGCATTAATATCATTCTGCCTACATCGTGACCATCATCAACATCATCATCATCACTACTCATGATCTCCGATGGTCTCCTGCTGGTTCTGCTGGTTCTTCAGTCTTTTACAACGGCTCAGAGTAAGATCAGATTTAGTTTTTTATATTTATTATTAATAATAAAAATAAAAAATGCAGAAACACATGAAAATAATTGACCAGATCCAACTGCTGGAAAGGCACAATAATCCTGTGGCACAGGGCAAATAAGTGCCAGCAGCGGACACAGCGGGTCTTGAGGTGGAATGCTACGGGGTAGAACGCCTTGGAGGTCAGGAAAGGCCAACCAAAGTGTGCAGCGAGCCTCCAGGCAGATGCCCTAAGCACTTTCTGACCGATTAGATGAGGCAGAGTAATTGTGTCAGAGAACTCGGGTGACTAGGTGAGTGGATAGGAGAACCCAAATGCAGAATGCACCAAAAGATAAAAATCAGGAAAGGAGGGTTTAGCACATGCAGGAAATATTTAATGTCCGAATACTTTAAGCAAACACAGTAGCGGCACACACAGGGTTAAAGTAGAAGAAAAACGATGAAAAGGATTAGAACAGGCAGGAAAGCAATAATGTCCAAATAGCTTTGAAAACACAAGTCGCGGCACTCGCTGGGCTGATACTGAGGAAAGGAATAGTGTCCGAATACTTTTGAACACTCAATCGCAGCATTTACTGGGTTAATGATGAACGTTCGAGGCACCAGGAGCGCAAAGCAGGGGGCGTGTGCGAGAAAAGAAGCGAGTCCGAAAACTGTGGTAGAGCCAGAGAACAGAGCTTATAGGTAAATCCAAAAATCCAAAAAACCGGGAGATCCAGAAGTGAACGTAAAAACCTTCCACGAGAAAAATGAAGGCTGGACGGTCTCAAAAAAAGCACGGAGCCAAAACGAGACAATCTGGCAGCGAACGCTATACCGAAAAAGATGGCGGGCATGCCGTTTTCGCCGGCTAAAAGATGGCACCAAACCGGAAGCGGACGTTGTGACTGCAGAAATGTTCGTGCAGCTGGCTGACAGATTGTGTAATTGAGTGTCGGTGAGTGCGATCAATGCTACATTCAAGGTGCTGAGGTGTAACAGCTTGTGGGATTCCATGCCATTGAACGTGGTGAATGTAAGGCCCTATGGTCAGTTTTAGGCAGGATCGTGGCTCAGGAGCTCATCATGTCGTCCATGGGCTTCTTTGTGGAAACCCACACTACTGACCCCCTGATTCCCGTGGTGACCTGGAGTTCATCCCACTGGTGAATTCCAACAGTGAACTGGTACAACAAGAACTTCCAGTGCTGTTTGTCAGGTTTGAGTTCCACAGGTTTTCCATAACTGTTATTTTCAATCCTTTTAGAATTGATCGTGTCTTTATCATGTGTCTTTGGAATTGATCTCAATTCAACAGCTTTCAACAGATTTCAACAGCTTTTTCCTTGTGCCTGTGCGTGTGTGTGTGTGTGTGTGTGTGTGTGTGTGTGTGTGTGTGTGTGTAGCTCAGCTTCTATTTTCAGTTACTAAAAGCATAAAGAGAACATAAGTAAACTTGCCTCTTAACACAAAAGGGAGAATCATCTTGGTTCTCTTGCTGCTGCCCCCTGCCCAAGTCCACACTCCGATGCCAACTGCCTCTGGAGCCCCAGTGTTTTTCTGGAGACCCAGACCTCTGCAACCTGTTCCTCAAGCGTTGTGAGCTCACGTTCACGTATAATCCACACCAGTTAGCGTTCAATAAGATGAGGATTGCATGTTACTCTTAACCTTTAAAGCAAATGCATTGTTCCATCTGCCTAGACTTTTGCAAAGAGCTTCGGTGTCGGTTTGGTCATTCCAGCAGCAAGCCCTTTTCCCAGCCTCAGTTTCCTGCTGGAAGCATCACCAAGCCTCTATTTTCTGCTGAGGGCATTGCCCAGCCTTTGCCCCTTGTTTAGGACAGTGCCTAGTCTACAAGTTTATCACACAATGTTACTTTGCTTCTGAACCTGTGGACGACATCACAGCTCTGCTGATGGGGTCTCTCCACTCACAAGCTTGGCTAAGAGCATCGCGCCACCTCAAATTTCCACATTGCACATTGCTCCAACTCAGATCTCCGTAGAAGGCGTTGCTCCACCTCCAAGCCCAGCTCCTTCCTGTCATGTTGGCTGTACGATTAATCAGATCTTTCCCAACCGCCAAGAGTCCTCCAAGAGTTCCTCGAGCCTCGTCTCAAAGGCGTCTAAGCCACTCCAGTAGTTCCCTTCAGCCATCGTGGCCAGTTATCTGTTCACCATCTGATACATCCTGTTTTGGATTTATGAACTGTATTGTTGGACTTGTGTTTCCGCTCAATAACACTGTTTTGCAGGTGTTCAAACATTTTCAAATGATCAGTGTGTAGCACTACGCCACCCCTTTAAAACGTATTTGAAGGAGAAAACTTGTTTAGAGCACGGGCCCAAAAATGAAACCCTTCAGATGGCTCAAGGTACAAAAATAGGACAGCAAATAATATACACAACAATCAAACACCTAAACATAAAATAATAAAGTAACTCATACAAAATTTGTCCCAGCTCCCAAAGAGGTTAACATCCAGCTCAAATCTCTCGCTATAATAGCTGATTTCATTGCGTGTGGCAAACCTTTATGGCATAGGGGGGCATCCCTCTTGCATTAAACACTGAAAAGAAATATCAACAATTCAAATAAAAATACACAATTTAAAACATAACCCTTCACTCATAACTACAAGAAAAACACAGCAAACTTAAATCCCATACACAGAGTGATGCACACACACACACACACACACACACACAGAAAAAACAAGCACCATGAATTGAGCTGGCGGCATAAGGTTGGGAAGGTGTCATGAATAGAAATAAAAAGAAAAAAAATACAAAAACAAAGCCCCAGCCAACCGGACTCGTACACAAACAATTCACACGATACACAACGATGCCACAATGCAACACACTCCTGAGACCTGTCAAACAGGGGACCAAACAAAAACAACACGGAGAAACAGCAATTGACTTCAATCTAAAACAGAAAACAAAATTAACAATACATCATATGCTTTAAAACACTAAACATTTAAAACCATGATTACCAACTACACACTCACTTTTATTTAATTAAAATATTAAATAATTTACCTCCATTGGCAGAAAGCAGATACAACAATCAGTTGATGTTCAAGCATTTATCCAGATTGAATCAAAACACATTCCCAAAGAGAAATACAAATAAAACCTTTCATGCCATCTTATTTACACAAATAAGACAAATCCATATATTTACCTACACCAGCAGCTGTCAACATACACAGTCAGCATTGCTCAATTTATCTGCATCTAAATAAATAAAACAATGTTCCCATACAATCAAACTAAATCCCTCTAAATAAACAAATTAAACAAACTAAAGCAACAAACTTGGCCTACATCCTCTGGGGCGAATTGAAACACACCCAAACAAAGCAGCACCATATCCCATGTGCTTTTAAAACAAGGCCCACATTTCGAGGCTTCTTGCACAGTGACTGCTTAAAAAGTCTTGGAATAATGAGCCAACCACACCCCCACTGATAGGCGCTTGCCTGGCTACATTTGTACCGTGTGCTGTCTTCAACTGCTGACGCACGGACACTTGTGTCTCCTGACACACCCTGACTTACAGACATAGAAAACACAAAACACAGCGTATTTTGATGCAAAATGATTTGGTTTATATGAAATTACATGTTCATTTGAATTCTGGATTTATTTACACTTATTACTGTACGGTTTTAAACTCTGACACTACATGTTTACATGTTTATTCACGGTTTTTGCAAACTAAAAGCTTGGATTTATTATGTGTGTGTATGAAAATTCTTTGCTGCCCTGTGGTGGTGGGCAGCATGTTCTTCTGCAGCTTGTTCTCTGCACCAGTGCACTAGAGCTGTACATGCTGTAGGTGAAAGCCACATATGAGGTTCCTGACTGATTAAACTCTTCACCACTCTTGACCACTTGTAACCTCAAATTGCTTCCTAGAATCTCAGCATACTCCCCCTCCCTTCATATTTCTATTGATCTAATGTTGACTGCAAAGCATGTCTCATTCTCAAAAACTAGGTGTACCAGGAGTGGGCGAAAAACCTCTTCGACCGATTCTGAGGGAAATTCCCACTCCACACCAGGTCACCTTAAAATTTTCCATAGATATGAAAACAATATACAGTTAACGGTATCACAAAACATAAAACAAACCAAAAACATATAGTTTACAAAGAAAAGTTGTAACATAGGTAACAAAAGGTAAGAAAGTGTACGAAAAGGTCAGTGCCACCACTAATGGTGGGTTTGGGCAAAGCAGTGCATCCAGCTAGGCAATTGTGTTCAGCGTTCAGTATTCAGTGGCCACAGGCTTCACACGCAATTTCCAGGATATCAAGTGTTTCCCAGCAAGTGGTGCACTTGTAGCCAAGGCTATAACCTCCATCATAGCGATGCGATGCACTGGTAGCCAGATGTAGCTTGCAAAGTCGGGATGGTCCACTCATCACCTGCACACAACTTTATGAAACATACAGACAACATGGGGCAGGAGAGGAAGAGGGCTAACAACAAAAACAAATCTATACATATCAAAGTAAACAATTAATATCATTTTATTTCATATTATATATTATTAAATGCATGTGGCTTCTTTCTAGTCTCTCATTGAACACTTTTATGTACTCACACATAAATCTCAGACACTACCTGTCAGACTATTGTAGTTTCTGCTCATCTGCAGTACTACTGTGTGTAGTCTCATAAACCTGGGAAAACAAGTCTCTATACATTCATGTTAGAGGTGTTACATCACTTGATGTTCCAGTTTGAAGTTACTCTAGTGCAACTGATCTGCTATCATATTACCTTGTGTAACCATGGAACACTCTATTTTGTGTGACAAAATGGCTAATATATTTATTCATCTATACCAGATCTTATATTGTTGGACGAACATCTTTAGGCATTGAATATGTGTGTTTAAAAGTTTATGGTTTTAATGCTTTTATCCACAACAAAGGGCTAACAATATTTTTTTATGGCTTTGTGCCTCAAGTACTCTTCCTAGGTATTCTCCTTTTAGTTTACATCATTGTAGCTTCTTTTTACCCACATCATGCTCATTCTTTGTTATTGTTTCTAACACAAAATAAATGAGTTACAGTGAGGAAAATAAGTATTTGAACACCCTGCTATTTTGCAAGTTCTCCCACTTAGAAATCATGGAGGGGTCTGAAATTGTCATCGTAGGTGCATGTCCACTGTGAGAGACATTATCTAAAAAAAAAAATCCAGAAATTACAATGTATGATTTTTTTAATATTTATTTGTATGATACAGCTGCAAATAAGTATTTGAACACCTGAGAAAGTCAATGTTAATATTTGGTACATTATCCTTTGTTTGCAATTACAGAGGTCAAACGTTTCCTGTAGTTTTTCACCAGGTTTGCACACACTGCACAGACCCCATGAGGTGAGATCTTGTATAGAGCCCCAGTCTGAGGGAGATTGACAGTCATGTTTAGCTTTTTCCATTTTCTAATGATTGCTCCAACAGTGGACCTTTTTTCACCAAGCTGCTTGGCAATTTCCCCGTTGCCCTTTCCAGGCTTGTGGAGGTGTACAATTTTGTCTCTAGTGTCTTTGGACAGCTCTTTGGTCTTGGCCATGTTAGTAGTTGGATTCTTACTGATTGTATGGGGTGGACAGGTGTCTTTATGCAGCTAACAACCTCAAACAGGTGCATCTAATTTAGGATAATAAATGTAGTGGAGGTAGACATTTTAAAGGCAGACTAACAGGTCTTTGAGGGTCAGAATTCTAGCTGATAGACAGGTGTTTAAATACTTATTTGCAGCTGTATCATACAAATAAATAGTTTAAAAATCATATATTGTGATTTCTGAATTTTTTTTTTAGATTATGTCTCTCACAGTGGACATGCACCTACTATGACAATTTCAGACCCCTCCATGATTTCTAAGTGGGAGAACTTGCAAAATAGCAGGGTGTTCAAATACTTATTTTCCTCACTGTATGTAGTGGGATCCAATTTGCACTGATACGTCTCTAGATGGTTCAGGATGTTTGCGAGTTCGGCATCTACTTCTTTAAAGTCCATAATCTTCATGAGGTGGGAGGTGACTGGAGCTGGAGCAACCTCAGGATGCCTTTGGGATGGGGAGAGAAAGAGAAGCAGTGGAGAGGAATTAGCGTAGCTGCTGTTCATGATATTAACAGCACAAGTTGATAATGTGCATGTGATCAGATGTTCTGGAGCACAAGGTTATGATGTGATGTGTGTTATGTGTAGGCTTTGCTAAAAAGATATGTTTTTAATCTGCACTTAAACTGGGTGAGTGTGTCTGAGCCCCAAACACTGTCAGGAAGACTATTCCAGAGTTTAGGAGCTAAAGGTGAAAATGTAATACACAAATCCACATGCACAAGACTGGTCATGGTTTTACATCCAGAATATCTGAGATCTAACGTTTCCAGCACTTCAAGGAGATCTTAGATCATTTCTTACAGGCTTTACCTTCACCCCCGCCATAAAATCCTACATAAACTTCGAATTCCCCTGTGAGAAATAAACAAACATTCTGTTTAAGTAAAAAAAAAAAAAAACATCAATGTGGTATATATGAGGGCAATGTGGTGCAGTTTTTGTAACTGCGGCAAACTTGTGTGAACACCGAGTGGCCGAGTCTCTCAGTAGCTGAGATGTTGGATTTTGAATAGGAAGTTTGTTCAAATCCCAGGATCTCTGATATGTCCCAGGGTGTTGAATTCTGGCATCTGTAAAAAACCACATAAATAGTGCTACAGTGTGTAAAACTTTCTTCTATGAAAGCCTGAACCTCCAGGTGATTGTATGGTGTGTAGTTGTACTGTGTGATCCTGTTGAGACGGATCTGTTGTAGGTCATTTAAAGAAGGAGGTGAGGAATCCGTTTATTCATGTGTCACAAGGAGAAAGCAGAAAAATAGTTTGACTGAAAATCACTTAAGTCTATAAAATTGATAAAATTGGAAAAAAATGTGAGCGGCTTTTGTTGAACGTACCTTCAACTACTGTGTTGAAATATAAGCAGGTGATGTCCAGTAGAACCAGCAAAACCTGAATGAGTTTTGGTGAACATGGCTGATGGTGATGGTGGAAAATGAACGAGTAAATGAAAGGAAGATGATTGTTAATGATAAGTGGTCAAGAGTGATGAAGAGTTTAATCAGACAGGAAACTCATGTGGCTTTTACCTACAGCATGTACAGCTCGAGTGCACTGGTGCAGAGAACAAGCTGCAGAAGAACATGCTGACCATCACCACAGGGGCAGTAAAACATTTTCATACACACAATTCATAAATCAAAGCTGCTTGTTTTCAAGAACCTTGAATAAACATGTAGTATCAGAGTTTGAAACTTACAGTAATAATTATAAATAATTAATTCAAATAAACATGTAATTTCATATAAACCAAATCATTTTACCATCAAAATATGCTGAGTTTTGTGTTTTCTATGTCTGTAAGTCAGGGCGTGTCAGGAGACACAAGTGTCCGTGACTGCACTGGTAGGACCCAAATGCATGACAGAATTGAGTCAGCAGTTGAAGAGTCTTTAATGAAGACAGCACGCAGCACACAGATCATCTGAAAAAGCATGAACACCTGCTAAACAGTGTTATTGAGCACCAACACAAGTCCAACAACACAGTCCATAAATCCAAAACAGGATGTAGCAGATGATGAACAGAAAAGGCGGGACATAACATCCCAACCACAGTGGGTGAAGGGAACTACTGGAGTGGTTTAGATGCACTTGAGACGAGGCACAAGAAACTCTTGGAGGACTCTTGGAGGTTGCAAAAGATCTGATTAATTGTATGGCCGACGTGACAGGAAGGAGCAGGGCTTGGAGGTGGAGCGACGCCCTCAATGGAGATCTGAGTTGGAGCAATGCGCAATGTTGAAATTTGAGGCAGAGCGATGCCCTTAGCCAAGCTTGTGAGTGGAGAGACCTCATCAGCAAGGCTGAGATGTTGTCCGCAGGTTCAGAAGCAAACTAACATTGTGTGATAAACTTGTAGACTAGGCAGTGTCCTAAGCAAGGAGCAAAGGCTGGGCAATGCCCTCAGCAGAAAATAGAGGTTGGGTGATGCTCCCAGCAGGGAACCGAGGCTAGGGAGAGGGCTTGCTGCTGGGATGACCAAACAGGCACCAAAACTCTTTGCAAAAGTCTGTGCAGCTGGAACAATGCATTTGCTTTAAGGGTTGAGAGTAACATGCAATCCTCATCTTATTCATCGCTAACTGGTGTGGATTATCAGTAAAGGTGAGCTCACACCGCTTGAGGAACAGGGTGCAGAGGTTTGGGTCTCCAGAAACACACTGGGGTTCCAGAGGCAGTTGGCATCGGAGTGTGGACTTGGGCAGGGGGAGCAGCAAGAAAACCTTGATTTCGCTTCACTAATGTTCTTCTTGTTTTTCTTTTCTGGACAGGGTTCTACTGAGATCAATTCCAAAGACACATGATAAAGATTATTATATATAATAATAATCTATAATTGTAAAAGAATAGACAATTACAGTTATGGAAAACCTGTGGAACTCCAAACCTGACAAACAGCACTGGATAAAGTTCTTGTTGTACCAGTTCACTGTTTGAACTCACCAGTGGGCTGAACTCCAGGTCACCACAGCAACCAGGGGGTCAATAGTGTGGGTGACGACATGACAAGCTCCTGCGCCAAGATCCTGCCTACAACTGACCATAGGGCCTCACATTCACCACGTTCAATGGCATGGAATCCCACAACCTGTTAACACCTCAGCACCTTGAATGTAGCATTGATTGCACTCACCTACACTCAATTACACAATCAGAATAAACGTGAATGTGTGAGTTACTGACATCGTAGGTGCATGTCCACTGTGAGAGACATAATCTAAAAAAAAATCCAGAAATCACAATGTATGATTTTTTAACTATTTATTTGTATGATACCGCTGCAAATAAGTATTTGAACACCTGAGAAAGTCAATGTTAATATTTGGTACAGTAGTCTTTGTTTGCAATTACAGAGGTCAAACGTTCCTGTAGTTTTTCACCAGGTTTGCACACACTGCAGGAGGGATTTTGGCCCACTCCTCCACACAGATCTTCTCTAGATCAGTCAGGTTTCTGGCCTGTTGCTGAGAAACACGGAGTTTGAGCTCCTTCCAAAGATTCTCTATTGGGTTTAGGTCTGGAGACTGGCTAGGCCACGCCAGAACCTTGATATGCTTCTTACAGAGCCACTCCTTGGTTATCCTGGCTGTGTGCTTTGGGTCATTGTCATGTTGGAAGACCCAGCCTCGACCCATCTTCAATGCTCTAACTGAGGGAAGGAGGTTGTTCCCCAAAATCTCGCAATACGTGGCCCCGGTCATCCTCTCCTTAATACAGTGCAGTCGCCCTGTCCCGTGTGCAGAAAAACATCCCCAAAGCATGATGCTACCACCCCCATGCTTCACAGTAGGGATGGTGTTCTTGGGATGGTACTCATCATTCTTCTTCCTCCAAACACTTTTAGTGGAATTATGACCCAAAACTTCTATTTTGGTCTCATCTGACCACATGACTTTCTTCTATGACTCCTCTGGATCATCCAAATGGTCATTGGCAAACTTAAGACATTTACATTTACATTTACATTTGCGGCATTTAGCAGACGCCCTTATCCAGAGCGACGTACAAACGTGCTTTAAATCTCTAGTAGTGAATAAATCTACACTGGTACGCAAGAATACAAACTCAATATAAATATAACTCGAATTCTACAAACTTGGAAAGTGCTAATTTAGGTATTTCAGGAAGAGGTAGGTCTTCAGTCGTCGCTTAAAGAAAATCAGGGACTCTGCTGTACGGACATCTAGGGGAAGTTCATTCCACCACCTCGGTGCCAGAACAGAGAAGAGCCTTGAATTGTACTTACCTCTCATTCTGAGAGAAGGTGGTACCAGTCGAGCAGTGCTGGAGGATCTCAGACAGCGTGGTGCAGTGCGAGATGTGATGAGGTCACTGAGGTAAGATGGTGCTGGTCCATTTTGGCCTTGTAGGCAAGCATCAGTGTTTTGAATCTGATACGTGCAGCTACTGGAAGCCAGTGAAGGAGCGCAGCAGTGGGGTGGTGTGGGAAAACTTGGGCTGATTGAACACAAGTCGTGCAGCTGCGTTTTGGATCATTTGCAGTGGACGAATAGCGTTCAGGGGAAGACCTGCCAGCAGAGAGTTGCAGTAGTCCAGTCTTGAAATGACAAGAGACTGAACAAGCAACTGGGCAGCCTGTATGGACAGAAATGGTCAAATCCTTCGGATGTTATAGAGAAGAAATCGACAAGAACGAGCAACATTAGCGACATGTGGGAAAAAAGACAGTTCATTGTCCATAGTTACCCCAAGGTTACGAGCAGTGGCTGAAGGGAGAGCAGAGAGTCATGAAGTGTTATTTGTAGATCTTGACCTGGAGATGAATCACCTGGGATGACCAGCAGTTCTGTTTTGCTGGGGTTGAGTTTAAGTTGGTGAGCCCTCATCCATAAAGATATGTCTGACAAGCATGCTGAGATCCGAGCGGAAGCTGTGGTATCTGATGGAGGAAAGAAAAGATGAGTTGAGTGTCATCTGCATAGCAGTGATAAGAAAACCCATGTGAGGATATGACTTCACCAATGGAGTGGGTATAGAGGGAGAAAAGGAGGGGACCAAGTACCGAGCCTTGTGGGACACCAGTGGTGAGTCTGCATGGGGCAGATGTGGATCCCCTCCATGTTACCTGGTATGAGCGACCTTCCAGGTAGGAAGCAAACCATTCCCATGCTGTTCCGCAGATACCAAGGCTCTTGAGGGTTGACAAAAGTGTCTTGTGGTTGACTGTGTCAAATGCTGCTGAAAGGTCCAGAAAGATAAGAACAGATGATAGCTTGGCTGACCGAGCAGCATGTAGTTTCTCAGAAACAGCCAATAGGGCCGTCTCTGTGGAATGTGCCGCTTTGAACCCAGACTGGTTCGGATCATGGAGGTTGTTCTGTGAGAGATAGACAGACAGTTGGTTAAAAACAGTGCGTTCCAGAGACTTAGAAAGAAAGGAAAGGAGTGATACCGGTCTGTAGTTGTTGATGTCTGATGGATCCAGAGCCGGTTTCTTCAAGATAGGAATGACCCTTGCTTGCTTGAAGGTAGTTGTCTTGACTTGAAGACGTGCCTGGACATGTGCTGGTTTAAGCAGGGGAACCTTCCGTGCCATGCATGATTTCAAACCATGACGTCTTAGTGTATTAGCAACAGTAACCTTGGAAACGGTGGTCCCAGTTTTTTTTAGGTCATTGACCATAGGATCATTGAGACCCCACGAGGTGAGATCTTGCATGGAGCCCCAGTCCGAGGGAGATTGACAGTCATGTTTAGCTTCTTCCATTTTCTAATGATTGCTCCAACAGTGGACCTTTTTTCACCAAGCTGCTTGGCAATTTCCCCGTTGCCCTTTCCAGCCTTGTGGAGGTGTACAATTTTGTCTCTAGTGTCTTTGGACAGCTCTTTGGTCTTGGCCATGTTAGTAGTTGGATTCTTACTGATTGTATGGGGTGGACAGGTGTCTTTATGCAGCTAACGACCTCAAACAGGTGCATCTAATTTAGGATAATAAATGTAGTGGAGGTGGACATTTTAAAGGCAGACTAACAGGTCTTTGAGGGTCAGAATTCTAGCTGATAGACAGGTGTTCAAATATTTATTTGCAGCTGTATCATACAAATAAATAGTTTAAAAATCATATATTGTGATTTCTGGACTTTTTTTAAGATTATGTCTCTCACAGTGGACATGCACCTACGATGACAATTTTAGACCCCTCCATGATTTCTAAGTGGGAGAACTTGTGAAATAGCAGGGTGTTCAAATACTTATTTTTCTCACTGAATATACTATATTTTTAAATGTATTGGGTCACCTGGATGTAATTTTTGAGAATTGAATTCCAAATGTAGTCTCAATTCGCTCTTCTAATTCCCTCCACTCTTCTGGGAAGATGTTTTACTAGATTTTGTAGTGTGCTTATGGATATTTGTGTTTATCAGCCACAAGGGTGTTATGAAAGGCAGGTACTGATGAAAGTGAGGAGACCTGGGGTGCAGTCAGTGTTCACATTCATCCCAAAGGTGTTAACAGTTTGGAAAAGAACCACATAAAGCAGGAAAGGTCAGGTGACCCAATACTTTTGCATATATATATATATATATATATATATATATATATATATATATATATATATATATATATATATATGTATATATATATATATATATATATATATATATATATATATATATATATATATATATGCAAAAGTATATGTTTATTTATTTGCCATCACCAGGCCATTTCCCAGATTGTAGGGTTTTTCCAGCTGTTCTTGAAAACAACTCAAATTTATGATAATGTTTTATGAATATGAACTTAAGGTGAGTTTCCTGTGCATTTTACTGAAGTTTAAACAGGAATTTTATCATTTATACTTCATCTGTACAGCAGTTCTACAACATATAGATTTCAAATGACAGCTACATACTACAGAAATGAAGAACATTAAGAACATCCGTATTTAAAAAAATAGCAACATGTGGCAGCCTCCCTTATATAAACAAAATTGTAGGGAAAAAACTTTAAACTTTAAAATGACAAGAAAGATTTAACAATAAAACGTTAGATTTACATTACCTGTATGTGTTTTATCAGATTTGATGGTGAATTCTTGAAAGCCAGCACTTTTTTTACACTGATCATTTCGAACATCTCCCTGTATAAGGCCATGTGTGTTGAGGAATGTCTTTATTTATTTTCACATCGGCGACTCCATCCGAATTCACATGAACCATTCTTAATGTTGCCGTGCTCATTGACGTCTACATCTGATAGGCAGGAAAAATACACCAGTGATATGGTGAAAAAGCCGTGAGATGAAGGGCTGGAAAACAGAGCTCAATGAAAAGAAATGACACTAAAAGTAACGAGACTGGATTGAAAATGTAAGAAGTAGAAAGTACAGATATTTGTGTAAAAATGTAATGAGTGAAAGTAAAAAGTTGTCCGAAAAATAAATAGTGGAGAAAAAAAGTGATACCAGAAAAATCTACTTAAGTACAGAAACTAATTATTTGTACTTCATCACTTCCCACTGGTTTGGTTGAAAGAGGCAGATGTAGAGCAATGGAGATAAGGAGACGGATGATTCAATGTGGCTTCCCATAATGAGAGAAAGTGAAAGAAGAAGTAGTGCAGGAATTTTGATTGTAGGAAGCACCACTTGTGGGCGACACTCTGCTCCGGAGCAGAAACACATGTAGGTGATGTCAATTCAGTCTGTTAGTAAATATGACTCATGCAGATCACTAATGTGTCGATTATTTCAGATCCCAAAGAGTTTACAGACATTTTTCCAGCTTTGTCTTAATGTGACTGGGGCTGTTTTATAAACTCTACATTATAATTCCACACACTTATTAAATATTTATTATTCTATTGACTCTCAAATGAAGTCTTGAATGAATCCCCCTAAACACCACATGTGACTTTATATATGTGATTTATTTTATATATATTATATAGACGTCCACTTACACAACCTTTACTGTGTCTACATTAATACACAGAAATAAACAATACACAATAACATCTTATAATACAGTCATTATTTATTGATTTTAATTCTTTTACAGGTTTTTATTGAATATAATCAAAGTCTTTTACTGTATTGGTGCCTGAATAAAAAATATATAACTATATTTATACAGAATATGTATACACACACCTGGGTATCTGTTTGAACATTGGTTTGCCGAGTCTCTATCAGTGGCTGTGATGTTGAATTTTGAATAGGACGTTTGTTTAAATCCCAGGATCTCTGATCTGTCCCAGGTGTGCTGAACTCTGCCAGATCCTATGCTCTGACTTCAAATTCCTATCCATCTGGCATCTGCAAAAAAAATACATAAATAGTACTACAGTGTGTATTTAACAAATAAAACCTTCTTCTAAGAATCAGCAAACACACAAACATACAGTGGGAGTTTTCTGGGTTTATTTGTAATTTAATCAACCAATGAGAGTGAACTCTGTCTCCTGATAAGTCTATATGTGAATGCTGATCTAATGCAGGCGGCTGAAGACATAATTAAGTACAAATAATTATGAAAACAAAACCCGGACTGTGAGCCGGTCACGAAATTCACCCGTCACATCATGTTTTACGCTCTGGTAACTGTTTCCTGTGTATTTAACATGAGGTGATCTTTAAGGTTGTTGAGATCAGTCTGCCCAGGAATGTACCCAAAGATCTGTTTTTAAGTAGTGAACTGAAATTAAATGTTTACTGTACACTGTTTGGAGGACTTTTGGAGGTTGGGAAAAATCTGATGAATCTTACAGCCAACGTGACAGGAAGGAGCAGGGAGGGCTGGAGCGACACCTTCTACGGAGATCTGAATTGGAGCAATGCGCAATGTGGAAATTTGAGGTGGCGCGAGGCTCTTAGCCAGGCTTGGGAGTGGAGAGACCCCATCAGCAGAGCTGTGATGTCATCCGCAGGTCCAGAAGCAAAGTAACATTTGTAGACTAGGCAGTGTCCTGAGCAAGGAGCAAAGGCTGGGCAATGCCCTCAGCAGAAAATCGAGGATGGGTGGCACCCCAGACAGATTCTGAGGCTGGGAAAAGGGCTTGCTGCTGGAATGACAAAACAGGCACCGAAGCTCTTTGCAAAAGTCTGGGGAGCTGGAACAATGCATTTGCTTTAAAGGTTGAGAGAAACATGCCATGTTCATCTTATCGAGCGCTAACTGGTGTGGATTATACGTGAACGTGAGCTCACACCGCTTGAGGAACAGGTTGCAGAGGTTTGGGTCTCCAGAAAATCCAGAGTGTGGACTTGGGCAGGGGGCAGCAGCAAGAGAACCAAGATGATTCTTCCTTGTGTCTTAAGAGGCAAGTTTACTTATGTTCTCTTTATGCTTGTAGAAGCTGAGCTATCTTACACACACATACACACACACACACACACACACAGGCACAAGGTAAAAGCTGTTGAATAATATATATCTATTACACAAAACTAAAAACCTTGATTTCACTTCACTAATGTTCTTCTTGGGTTTTTTTCTAGACAGGGTTCTACTGAGATCAATTCCAAAGACACATGATAAAGACATGATCCATTCTAAAAGGATTGACAATAACAGTTATGGAAAACCTGTGGAACTCCAAACCTGACAAACAGCACTGGAAGTTCTTGTTGTACCAGTTCACTGTTTGAACTTACCAGTGGGCTGAACTCCAGGTCACCACAGGAACCAGGGGTCAATAGTGTGGGTTTCCACAAAGAACCCCAGCCTACAGACGACATGACGAGCTCCTGCGCCAAGATCCTGCCTAAAACTGACCATAGGGCCTCACATTCACCACGTTCAATGGCATGGAATCCCACAACCTGTTACACCTCAGCACCTTGAATGTAGCATTGATTGCACTCACCTACACTCAATTACACAATCAGAATAAACGTGAAAGTGTGAGTTACTGAATTCTGCTTCAGCTGGATCTGTTTATCCACATGTTCATTTTCCAGAGCTCATTACTGCCACATGGAGGAAAGTGATACCAGCTGGAGGGCCAATCAGAGGTTTATATAATGAATCAATATTTAGTTTAAAATCATCTCATTACAGTTCAGTGAGAAATTCAAACAGATCCTTATTGTCAGAACTTCCTCTGCTCTCAAATACCACATTGTATTACAAGACCACATTATTTATTATTTTATTGACTCTCAAATGAAGCTTGAATGAATCCCCCCTAAACACCACATGTGACTTTATATGTGTAATTTATTTATATATATTATATAGACGTCCACTTACACAACCTTTACTGTGTCTACATTAATACACAGAAATAAACAATACACAATAACATCTTATAATACAGTCATTATTTATTGACTTTAATTCTTTTACAGGTTTTTATTGAATATAATCAAAGTCTTTTACTGTATTGGTGTCTGATAGAAAACTCACATTAATTATAGAATGGAGAAAAAGAGGAAAAAGAAGAGCTGATAGCAGGAAGTACTAATGAGAAGATGTAAAATATGCTAGAAGTACTATATATATATATATAAATGTACCTGTGTGTGCAGAGTCTAAGAATAAATCAGATAAATGATCCTGAGCTCAATTTATGATTTAATATAAAATGTAAAAAAGATTCTTTCTGCTGAACTACAGAAAAAGTGAATTCTGTATGAATATGAATTACTCAGAGAGAGAGGAGATGGATGGAGATGAAGATAGAGATGGGGGTGGAGATGAAGATGTAGGTGGAGATGGAGATGAAGATGGAGATGAAGATAGAGATGGAGGTGGAGATGTAGGTGGAGATGGAGGTGAAGATGAAGATGTAGGTGGAGATGGAGATGGAGATGAAGATGGAGATGAAGATGGAGATGGAGGTGGAGATGAAGATGTTGGTGGAGATGAAGATAGAGATGGAGGTGGAGATGAAGATGTAGGTGGAGATAGAGGTGTAGATGAAGATGTAGGTGGAGATGGAGATGAAGATAGAGATGGAGGTGAAGATGGAGGTGGAGATGGAGGTGGAGATGAAAATAAAGAAGTTTTGTTCAGGATCTTGTCAATTCTTTTCATGTGTTTCTGCACCCACTCGAGTTCAGGATCTACACACACCTGACGGATGTTCTTCAAGGTAAAGCTGCAGATTAGAGAGAAGATGTACATCAGTGTAGAACTGCAATAAAATCAGAAAATCTCACACACACACACTCCAAACCTCCACCATTATATACAGTTATATTATATTACACACAATTATACAATAATAATGCACATGAAAATGATCACTTTTTATTATTATTCATTACAATCAATTAAAAGAACAATGAGGAGGTGAAAACTTACATGACTGCAGGTTTTGTACACTGACGGTCTGTTACTTTATACCCTGTAATGACTCTGATAGGGATTGGAGTTCTCTGGTATCTGAAACAGCATGAGTCTGGTACATTTCCATCTGTAAGAAAACATTTCCACATTCAGTTCTGTGATTAAATGTTCAATAATTCGATATTAAACACTTTTATATTCAGTATAAAATGAATTCTAAAATTCTGAATCCTGATTGGTTGCCAGGTGTTGATTAATTCTGTAGGTTTATACTGTATTAATGCTCTCGTTCTGATAACTATTAACGATAATTATTATTTGTTTTTATCATTATTAATAAATATCAAAAATAATATTTTATCTTACTCTGGGCCATTGTAAAAGACTGAAGGCAGGTGAGAACCAGCAGAACCAGCAGGAGACCAGGAGAGATCATGACTGATGATGATGGTGATGATGTTGTTGATGGTCACGATGTGAGCAGAATAATATTAATGCAGATTTCCTTCAGTTTATATAGCTGTTTCAGGAGGGTGTGTTTGTGATGTCCTGCACGTATGCACGCACGCACGCACGCACGCACGCACGCACGCAGGCACTCACACACACACACACACACACACACACACACACACACACACACACACACACACACACACACACACACACACCTGCTGAGTCAGATTTATTGTAAATGTCCATACCCACATGATAATGAGAGAAAGTAACTCTTACAGTACTAAGACCACTGGACAGTCTTTTTTAACAATAAACATTCTGTGCACGTTCACACACAAACTCTCACAAACTTGCGGTTAGTTTCCATATGGGCAGATTTGCTTTCGCAAATACAGCCATCATTGTTTCTTTCACATCTATGCCACAGGTTCTGTCTTTTAATGGCACAATATCAAGGAGTTCTTCTTTGATCACACCATCGTTTGACACAGACCGTGCAAATATTGCCAACTGAGGCGTGAACTCTGTCTCCTGATGCGTCTATTTGTGAATGCTGATCTAATGCAGCCGGCTGAGAACATCATTAAGTAAAAATAATTATGAAAAAAACCCAGACTGGGAACTGTTTCCTGTGTATTTAACATGGGGTGATCTGGAAATGACTCAGTTAGGTTAAAGTTGTTGAGATCAGTCTGCACAGGAATGTACCCAAAGATCTGTTTTTGAGTAGTGAACTGAAAGGAAATGTTTACTGTGGTCACGTGTCACATACCTGAACCTCCAGGTGATTGTATGGTGTGTAGTTGTACTGTGTGATCCTGTTGAGACGGATCTGTTGTGGGTTGTTTAAAGAAGGTTGTTGAGATTTGCAGCGTTGAGGAATCCGTGTGTGCAGTCTATGTGTTTAAAATGGAACAAAAAGTGGGCGGCTTTTGTTGAACATACCTTCGGCTACTGTGTTGGAATATAAGCAGGTGATGACCAGTAGAACCAGCAGAACCGAATGAGTTTTGGTGAACATGGCTGATGGTGGAAAAGGAACGAGTTGGCTACTGTGTTGTGGAGAGATAGATTCTTATAAAGAACAAATTCACTTTTGATCACCACAGTGTTTGTGTAAAGCTGCTTTGAGGACAATGTTCATTGTTAAAAGCGCTATACTTTTATGAATTGCTGATACCGGATACCGGAGGTATTTTCTGGGAGGTCCGGGTTCAAGTCCCGGTGTGGGGAGTTTTCCCATATGGTCTAATAATAAGGATACCCGGTTGGGTATAACTTGGCAGCTAAGGGGCCGGTTTGTGGTGTAGGTATGTGTGAATGTGTGTGTGTGTGTGTGTGAAAGGAAGTCTCGGGGTGATGGCTATTTATGTGTGTGAAGAACATGATTTGGTGCAACCACTGCGCAGTTTAAATAGGTCCGGCCTGATGAGTGAAAGGATCCAGAAAATGATGATGAAATGATGAAAAAGATGAAGTGATTTTTGTCTCTAGAAACCGCTGTTTTGATCAGCAAAATATATCTGCATGGTAGAGACGGGGGGACGCCCCATCTCTACCATTTTATTTATTTAATTGATGTTTATTGTTGTATGTGGCATGTGAGGAGCAGAAGTAGAGGAGAGGTGTCAGCCCGCTTGAGCACTTCAGGCATTACCGCCTCAATCACCGAGGAAACGCCCACTCCCATCCAGCTGCATGGATATGGCGTCTAATTTTCTGGCACTTATAAGGACGCCTGAATCCTCCAGACAGTGCCAGATTGTCTTTAGGCTTGCCCTGATCACTCTCCAGCGTATTCTCTGTTTTGTTTGTTCTTTTGTTTCTGACCTGACCATTCTGTCCTCCGGTTTCCGGCTCGGCTCGCGCTGAACGCGCTCCGGTTTCCGGCTCGACTCTGCTCTGCTCGCGCTGGACGCACTCCGGTTTCCGGCTCGGCTCTGCTCACGCTGAATGCCCGTTTCGGTTTCCGGCTCGCGCTGAACGCACTCCGGTTTCAGGCTCGGAATCCTCACCCTCCGCGCACGTCGGCTCCCTGAATCGGCTCCCTGAATCGGCTCCCTGAATCGACTCCCTGAATCGGCTTCCCGATTCAGCTCTGCACAGCTTTTCTCCCCTGCTCCTTTTGCATCTGCCTTGGATCCTATAACCTGAACTTTCTGACAGAACAATCTGGCCAAGATGGATCCCATGGATGTACCTGCCTCTAGCGCCGCTTTAACGGCCTTGTCTCGCCGACAAGCGGCGCAGGAGCAACAAATCCAAAACCTCTCTACTGGCGTGCAGGAAATCATGGGATTTTTGCGCACACGTTTTGGTGACCGACTCACCACAGGTGCTCCGCCGCCATCATAAGAAGGATAAGTCCCTACGCCCATGTATTGACTACCGGGGTCTTAACGCGATCACTGTCCGGAACCGTTACCCCTTGCCGCTTATGGCCTCGGCATTCGAGCTCCTGCATGGTGCCACGATCTTCACTAAGCTGGATCTACGCAACACGTACCACCTGGTGCGTATCAGGGAGGGGGATGAATGGAAGACCGCCTTCAATACCCCAGCCGGTCATTACGAGTACCTCGGCATGCCGTTCAGCCTTACCAACGCTCCGGCCATCTTTCAGGCTCTAGTCAACGAGGTCCTCCGTGACATGCTCAATACATTTGTGTTTGTCTACCTAGATGATATCCTGATCTTCTCCCATTGCATGGACGAACACGTCCGGCAGGTGCGTCAGGTCCTGGAGAGACTTCTCAACGGGCTCTACGTAAAACCCGAGAAGTGTGAGTTCCACACCTCACAAACCTCGTTCCTGGGATACCTGCTTTCAGCCGGTAATATCCGGATGGACCCTGCCAGGGTCCAGGCAATCCGGGACTGGCGACCCCCACCTCCCGCCGCCATTTACAAAGGTTCCTGGGCTTCGCCAATTTTTATCGCCTCTTTGTAAAGGGCTATAGTTCGATGGCGGCACCCCTCCACCTCCTGACGTCTTCCCTCTGCTCGTTCTTTTGGGGCCCTGAGGCTGAGGAGGCATTTCTGGAGCTTAAGCGGCGGTTTACGGAAGCGCCCATCCTCATCTTTCCTGACCCGGCTCGGCAGTTCGTTGTTGAAGTTGACGCCTCCGGCGTGGGAGTGGGGCGGTGCTCTCCCAGGTCTGCCCTGAGGATAACCGCCTGCATCCTTGCGCTTTTTTTCCAGGCGCCTTAGCTCCTCTGAGCGTAACTACCCGGTGGGTGAGAGGAGCTCCTGGCTGTCAAACTGGCCTTGGAGGAATGGCGCCATTGGTTGGAGGGTGCGGAGGTCCCCTTTCTGGTCTGGACGGATCATCGCAACCTTGAGTACCTCCAATCGGCTAAACGTTTCAACCCCCGACAGGCTAGATGGGGCCTTTTCTTTGGCCACTTCCAGTTCTCTCTTCGCACCGGCCTGGGAGCCGGAATGTCAAGCCTGATGCGCCTCTAGGTTCATGCCCTAGAGGAGGAGGAGCCATGCCCAGAGACCATCCTTGCCAAGTCTGCCCGTTTCCAGTGGCAACACGGTTGTCATGACAGTCATTGATCGTTTTTCTAAGATGGGCCACTTGCCGCTCTACCCAAGCTGCCATCCGCCAAGGAAACCGCCAAGCTGGCCCTCCAGCACATATTCTGCCTCCATGGTTTCCCCAGAGATATCGTCTCGGACCACGGACCCCACCTCGGCGCAGTTTTGGAGGGAGTTCTGCCGCCTCCTGGGCATCTCGACCAGCCTCTCATCTGGGTTTCACCCCCAGACGAACGGACAGACCGAGAGACTCAACCAGGATCTTGAAACCGGTCTCCGCCTCCTTTGCAGTCGGAAACCTCCTCCTGGTCGGACAAACTTTTATGGATTGAGTATGCCCATAACACTCTTCCCACTGCTGCCACGGGACTTGCGCCCTTCCAGGTGGTCCACGGTTTCCTGCCGCCAATTTTCTCCAACCAGGAACCCCGGTCCGCCGTTCCTTCTGCCGCCCTTTTTTTCCGACGCTGCCGTCGAGGCTGGAGAGCGGCCCGAGCAGCCCTGCTCAAGAATGGCATAAGGCTTTGCCAGGGGGCCAACCGTAGGCGGCGCCTAGCCCCCCACTACCGTGCCGGGCAACGTGTGTGGCTCTCTACTGGACCTTCCCTTAAGGCCACCTGTCGGAAGCTCGCCCGCTTCATCGGCCCCGTCCCCATTTCCAAGGTGGTCAATCCCGTGGCCCTCCGACTCAGGCTCCCCAGGGCGCTCCGGGTCCACCCTACGTTTCATGTGTCTAGGGTTCGACCCGTTCAGGCCTGCTCGAATCCTCACCCTCCGCGCACGCCGGCTCCTGAATCGGCTCCTGAATCGGCTCCTGAATCGACTCCTGAATCGACTCCCTGAATCGGCTCCCTGAATCGGCTTCCCGATTCAGCTCTGCACAGCTTTTCTCCCCTGCTCCTTTTGCATCTGCCTTGGATCCTATAACCTGAACTTTCTGACAGAACAATCTGGCCAAGATGGATCCCATGGATGTACCTGCCTCTAGCGCCGCTTTAACGGCCTTGTCTCGCCGACAAGCGGCGCAGGAGCAACAAATCCAAAACCTCTCTACTGGCGTGCAGGAAATCATGGGATTTTTGCGCACACGTTTTGGTGACCGACTCACCACAAGTGCTCCGCCGCCATCATAAGAAGAATAAGTCCCTACGCCCATGTATTGACTACCGGGGTCTTAACGCGATCACTGTCCGGAACCGTTACCCCTTGCCGCTTATAGCCTCGGCGTTCGAGCTCCTGCATGGTGCCACGATCTTCACTAAGCTGGATCTACGCAACACGTACCACCTGGTGCGTATCAGGGAGGGGGATGAATGGAAGACCGCCTTCAATACCCCAGCCGGTCATTACGAGTACCTCGGCATGCCGTTCAGCCTTACCAACGCTCCGGCCATCTTTCAGGCTCTAGTCAACGAGGTCCTCCGTGACATGATCAATACATTTGTGTTTGTCTACCTAGATGATATCCTGATCTTCTCCCATTGCATGGACGAACACGTCCGGCAGGTGCGCCAGGTCCTGAGAGACTTCTCAACGGGCTCTCGTAAAACCCGAGAAGTGTGAGTTCCACACCTCACAAACCTCGTTCCTGGGATACCTGCTTTCAGCCGGTAATATCCGGATGGACCCTGCCAGGGTCCAGGCAATCCGGGACTGGCGACCCCACCTCCGCCGCCATTTACAAAGGTTCCTGGGCTTCGCCAATTTTTATCGCCTCTTTGTAAAGGGCTATAGTTCGATGGCGGCACCCCTCCACCTCCTGACATCTTCCCTCTGCTCGTTCTTTTGGGGCCCTGAGGCTGAGGAGGCATTTCTGGAGCTTAAGCGGCGGTTTACGGAAGCGCCCATCCTCATCTTTCCTGACCCGGCTCGGCAGTTCGTTGTTGAAGTTGACGCCTCCGGCGTGGGAGTGGGGGCGGTGCTCTCCCAGGTCTGCCCTGAGAATAACCGCCTGCATCCTTGCGCTTTATTTTCCAGGCGCCTTAGCTCCTCAGAACGTAACTACCCAGTGGGTGAGAGGGAGCTCCTGGCTGTCAAACTGGCCTTGGAGGAATGGCGCCATTGGTTGGAGGGTGCGGAGGTCCCCTTTCTGGTCTGGACGGATCATCGCAACCTTGAGTACCTCCAATCGGCTAAACGTTTCAACCCCCGACAGGCTAGATGGGGCCTTTTCTTTGGCCACTTCCAGTTCTCTCTTTCGTACCGGCCTGGGAGCCGGAATGTCAAGCCTGATGCGCTCTCTAGGGTTCATGCCCTAGAGGAGGAGGAGCCATGCCCAGAGACCATCCTTGCCAAGTCTGCCCGTTTCCAGTGGCAACACGGTTGTCATGACAGTCATTGATCGTTTTTCTAAGATGGGCCACTTCGTCGCTCTACCCAAGCTGCCATCCGCCAAGGAAACCGCCAAGCTGGCCCTCCAGCACATATTCTGCCTCCATGGTTTCCCCAGAGATATCGTCTCGGACCACGGACCCCAATTCTCGGCGCAGTTTTGGAGGGAGTTCTGCCGCCTCCTGGGCATCTCGACCAGCCTCTCATCTGGGTTTCACCCCCAGACGAACGGACAGACCGAGAGACTCAACCAGGATCTTGAAACCGGTCTCCGCCTCCTTTGCAGTCGGGAAACCTCCTCCTGGTCGGACAAACTTTTATGGATTGAGTATGCCCATAACACTCTTCCCACTGCTGCCACGGGACTTGCGCCCTTCCAGGTGGTCCACGGTTTCCTGCCGCCAATTTTCTCCAACCAGGAACCCCGGTCCGCCGTTCCTTCTGCCGCCCTTTTTTTCCGACGCTGCCGTCGAGGCTGGAGAGCGGCCCGAGCAGCCCTGTTCAAGAATGGCATAAGGCTTTGCCAGGGGGCCAACCGTAGGCGGCGCCTAGCCCCCCACTACCGTGCCGGGCAACGTGTGTGGCTCTCTACTCGGGACCTTCCCCTTAAGGCCACCTGTCGGAAGCTCGCCCCGCGCTTCATCGGCCCCTTCCCCATTTCCAAGGTGGTCAATCCCGTGGCCCTCCGACTCAGGCTCCCCAGGGCGCTCCGGGTCCACCCTACGTTTCATGTGTCTAGGGTTCGACCCGTTCAGGCCTGCTCCCCGGAATCCTCACCCTCCGCGCACGTCGGCTCCCTAAATCGGCTCCCTGAATCGGCTCCCTGAATCGACTCCCTGAATCGGCTCCCTGAATCGGCTTCCCGATTCAGCTCTGCACAGCTTTTCTCCCCTGCTCCTTTTGCATCTGCCTTGGATCCTATAACCTGAACTTTCTGACAAGAGGAGGAGTAGAAGATGATACAGTAAAGTAGATTTGTGAACTAAGAGATATGAGGAAATAGTTCTGGGTTAATTAAAATGTGTATAATGTAGTGAGTGAATTATTTAAGCATATACATACACACATCATTCATTAATAAACATCTATATGTGTTTATGCCTGTAAGATTGTGATATGTCACTTAAATATAGATCTGTTTGATCTGGGAATATTTGCATGTTAGATATAAATTGGGATAAATTGCATATCAGTTATGAACTTATACTGTGTTTTAGAGTAACTAAAGAATAAAAGTATGCATATGTCAGATTTAGAGACAGAAACTAGAGGCAAAGGAAAAGAGAAAAAGAGTGGAAATGTGACCTGCAGGTTACTTAAATATTTAAGATTGTAAGAATGACCAGATAGTGTAACAGCTGAAAGCCAAAGAATATGCTTTTATCGTAATTTCTGGACTATAAAGCGCAGCCTTATATAAGCCGCA
Organism: Silurus meridionalis; assembly: GCF_014805685.1. Lineage (NCBI taxonomy): Eukaryota > Metazoa > Chordata > Actinopteri > Siluriformes > Siluridae > Silurus > Silurus meridionalis. Next base: position 30,735,360 of record NC_060889.1, on the reverse strand, counting down.
CCCACTGAATTGTAAAAATATTTTTATTTTGAACATAAATAAGCCGCACCTGTCTATAAGCCTACACTAATGTACTTTACACAGGCTTTAACAAAAGACACGTTACACACGGTGTAACAGGTGAAATATGTTCCGCTTCCTTTAGGAGCAGAGCGGTATTTTGGGAAAGGACTGGCACTGCATTTTTCCACTATTACTGCATGTGTGCAAGACCGAGGAATATGTCTTTATTATTTTCTGATGCTGATTTCTAAGTTTCTTTGACTAACCCGTAACGCTGTTGCCAAGAAAAATAAAAAAGCATGAGTTTAGGAAACCTGTCTGTGCTTATATGATTTCTGTTGTAACTGGAGTTAGCGAGCTCTCCCTTCACCCAGACTCAACGTGTTACAACGGCTTGTATCTAAACAGTAGCCTACCAAGAAAGTCATTGTTTACCGTCTTCCTCCTTTCTTTCACAACTATTTCTTTTGGGAGTTTATCTTTTGGCATCGTCGTGCATTTAAGAAAAACTTTTTTTCTCCCGATGCCGTGCAGCTCAGAACACAGGTGAGGTGCGTTTTTTTGTTTCCGTTGAAAATTTCATTGGTCTAATGTTATGGGGTTCAGTTTTTTGGCTTGAAGTTTGTGGAACCGGGAAAAACCCAGGAAAAATCCATAAATTAGCCGCTTCGTTGTTTAAGCTGTGGGGTTCAAAACTTGGGAAAAAAGTAGCGGCTTATAGTCCGAAAAATACGGTATATACATTGCTTGTCTAAAAATAAAAATGTAAATGAAAATAAAATAGAAAAAGAATAAATAAATAAATAAATAAATAAATAAATAAATAAATAAAACAAATATATATATATATATATATATATATATATATATATATAAAAGATTTGCAAAGGCAGGAGGAAGTTAACAAGTATCTGTGTAATAAAATGAATTTTAGATAAGAAAAGAAAAGAAATAAAATAAAATGCAGGGGAAAAGAGAGAAGGAAATAGAAGGATATAATACAAAAATAGAAGAAGATTAGCAAAACAGGGAACAGCTTGCTTCAGTGTCTATAGAATATGTATGATGTTAGTATGTATGGTATACAGGGAGTCTTTATCTGGGGTCACACATCTCCGGTTAGTATATCCTCTTGTCTAAACAGGAAACAACTTTTGGTCAGCCTTCTCTCCAATGTGTGTGTATATATACGTGTCTGCTGCCTGCAATAAAACGAAGAAGAACATTTGCTCTGTGCGGTGTGATTCTTCCCTGATCAGAAAGGCACCATGGGCATCGCAGGTCATATAGAAAACCTCTCCAAGAATTAAGTTTTGTTTGGGCATGATAAAAATCTAACAGGTATCAAGAAGACGCCACATCGATGTCAGCAATCTTGAGGAAAATTGAAAAAAAAAAGTTGAGAAGGAAAAAAAAGTTTAGAAATGGATCACTATCCTGGAACTGGTTGACTCAGCACAAATCAGAAGATTGGATGTGCTGACTAAATATGACAACAGTCCCAGGCTGTGGAAAAGGAGAATTCCATGCCCAATCAAGGTGGATCCAGGAAGAAAAGTGAAGGAATACCTCAGTTCATTCAAAATCTGCAAGATGCCTGGAGAAGAGGAGATGGAAGCTCCAGGGGATGAAAACAGCTGATGGCTGCATCTTTCTGATGGACCCAAAAGGCACAAAAGTCTCCAGCATTTTCCCGTAAAGCAATGAAAACAATAAGCTTCTCTCAGGAAAAAAAACACAAACTTGGCACAAAGGTTCACAGTGGGCCTACAAGATCATGAGTCACACTTCCAGAACCGTTAGAACGTTACTATGTAATGCTTGAATCGGAAGATGGACAGAACACACTAGACTGTCTGGATGGATACTGGCTGTAAATTAAGGAAAAAGTGCATCAGGATTGTGGGAAAACATTTACCAGGACACTCTGTTTAGAGCACATGTGCCCAGACTGTTGAGAAACAAGTGATCCCTGGCATTTCACTTTAAAATATGAAGGAGGAAGAAATGAAGAGTATGAAACGCTCTTGGAAGAACATCTAAATGGACATTGAAAAGATAGCAAGCATTTGACCTACTATTGGGACAACAAGAAATGACTGTAGAGCTGCCTGACAAATACAAAAACTGTATCAACTGCAAAACGCTGTTCCATATGTTCCCTTAATGATCGAGCGTAATTTTAAATCATAAGATTTAGGGCTAATGGTCAGGGAAGTAGATCAGGGAAGGGAATGAAGGCCTACAAATAAGCCGTACATTCACTTATCACTCGATAGGAAGCTTTTAGGATATTTCAGAAATGATTAGTAAGCACACATACAGGTTCTAGTATAGTTAGATAGAAGGATCAGTTGATCAAGAACCAGAGAGACTTTTAAAACAAGTAACAGAACAATTAAAGATCAAACACCCAACAGCAAGTAGACTAGTGAAAGCAGCAGGATTAGTAAAAGTTCTAAGTAAATATAAATTCTCCCTATAAACAGTGATGGAAAGAAAATCTAAAAGGTATAGCATCATAACAATATTAGCAATAAAAGCCAGGAACAATTAATTTCTGTTTGCATTCACATTCTCATTTACATATTTACACTCTAGACTCTAGATTATCACAAAGATATTGTAAAATCAATTTTAAACATTTCAAATTACAAACTGATTGCTAATGTATTTTGACAGATAACTCATTTATTTTGTGTTAGAAACAATAACAAAGAATGAGCATGATGTGGGTAAAAAGAAGCTACAATGCTGTAAACTAAAAGGAGAATACCTAGGAAGAGTACTTGAGGCACAAAGCCATAAAAAAATATTGTTAGCCCTTTGTTGTGGATAAAAGCATTAAAACCATAAACTTTTAAACAAATGCTGTTATTCCTTGGCATAGCAGGTCAGTAGACAATGGATATGTGACTCTGTATAAAAAGCACATGATAAAACCAACTGATCAATTCAAGTGTTACACTGACTCGTTTTATATAGTAATAACGGATAGTATGGATAAATACGATTATCCAACTTTGTCTCTGAAAGAAATAGATCTGCTTTGACTGTGTTGATGCAGCAACCACAAGAATAGAAAAAACAACTAATTACATACTTAAGAATTGCACTTGATAACGTGGAGAAGGGCACGCATGCCACCAGATTATCGAGCAATAAAAGCAGCTGCCTTCACAAATCAGAAGGCATCGACAATCACAATGAGACACCTAGCAACCCTAAATACTTTGGCCAGTTACTTACTTGTCGTCATATTTTAAAAAACTGACTATAGTGTGATAATATCTGCCCCAGAGCTAACAACTGTAAGATGTGGCATGATAAATAAAATAATAAACCCAGTAGATAGAGCAGTACTTCAGTACAGAAAACACCCCCACGCAAGTGCTTGGAAAAATATAAGAGATTTTTTAAAAGTAAGAACGAATTTGAAGTCGCAGAACCTTTTCAATGAATGCTTATGTTATTGTTGAAATAAAGGAAATAGAGCAGGTTATGCAGATATTAATAATGAACTAAGATTCATTTACAACACACATATTCAATGCCTAAATATGTTCGTCCAACAATATAAGTAGAAGTATAAAAATAAATAAATATAGTAGCCATTTTGTCACACAAAATAGACTGTTCCATGGTTACACAAGGTAATATGATAGCAGATCAGTTGCACTAGAGTAACTTCAAACTGGAACATCAAGTGATGTAACACCTCTAACATGAATGTATAGAGACTTGTTTTCCCAGGTTTATGAGACTACACACAGTAGTACTGCAGATGAGCAGAAACTAGAATCATCTGACAGATAGTGTCTGAGATTTATGTGTGAGTACATAAAAGTGTTCAATGAGAGACTAGAAAGAAGCCACATGCATTTAATAATATATAATATGAAATAAAATGATATTAATTGTTTACTTTGATATGTATAGATTTGTTTTTGTTGTTAGTCCTCTTCCTCTCCTGCCCCATGTTGTCTGTATGTTTTTATTGTTGTGTGCAGGTGATGAGTGGACCATCCCGACTTTGCAAGCTACATCTGGCTACCAGTGCATCGCATCGCTATGATGGAGGTTATAGCCTTGGCTACAAGTGCACCACTTGCTGGGAAACACTTGATATCCTGGAAATTGTGTGTGAAGCCTGTGGCCACTGAATACTGAACGCTGAACACAATTGCCTAGCTGGATGCACTGCTTTGCCCAAACCCACCATTAGTGGTGGCACTGACCTTTTCGTACACTTTCTTACCTTTTGTTACCTATGTTACAACTTTTCTTTGTAAACTATATGTTTTTGGTTTGTTTTATGTTTTGTGATACCGTTAACTGTCTATTGTTTTCATATCTATGGAAAATTTTAAGGTGACCTGGTGTGGAGTGGGAATTTCCCTCAGAATCAGTCGAAGAGGTTTTTCGCCCACTCCTGGTACACCTAGTTTTTGAGAATGAGACATGCTTTGCAGTCAACATTAGATCAATAGAAATATGAAGGGATGGGGAGTATGCTGAGATTCTAGGAAGCAATTTGAGGTTACAAGTGGTCAAGAGTGGTGAAGAGTTTAATCAGTCAGGAACCTCATATGTGGCTTTCACCTACAGCATGTACAGCTCGAGTGCACTGGTGCAGAGAACAAGCTGCAGAAGAACATGCTGCCCACCACCACAGGGGCAGTAAAACATTTTCATAAACACACTTTCATTTCATACACGGCAAAAACCGTGAATAAACATGTAAACATGTAGTGTCAGAGTTTAAAACCGTACAGTAATAAGTGTAAATAATTCCAGAATTCAAATGAACATGTAATTTCATATAAACCAAATCATTTTGCATCAAAATACGCTGTGTTTTGTGTTTTCTATGTCTGTAAGTCAGGGTGTGTCAGGAGACACAAGTGTCCGTGCGTCAGCAGTTGAAGACAGCACACGGTACAAATGTAGCCAGGCAAGCGCCTATCAGTGGGGGTGTGGTTGGCTCATTATTCCAAGACTTTTTAAGCAGTCACTGTGCAAGAAGCCTCGAAATGTGGGCCTTGTTTTAAAAGCACATGGGATATGGTGCTGCTTTGTTTGGGTGTGTTTCAATTCGCCCCAGAGGATGTAGGCCAAGTTTGTTGCTTTAGTTTGTTTAATTTGTTTATTTAGAGGGATTTAGTTTGATTGTATGGGAAAATTGTTTTTATTTATTTAGATGCAGATAAATTGAGCAATGCTGACTGTGTATGTTGACAGCTGCTGGTGTAGGTAAATATATGGGCTTTGTCTTATTTGTGTAAATAAGATGGCATGAAAGGTTTTATTTGTATTTCTCTTTGGGAATGTGTTTTGATTCAATCTGGATAAATGCTTGAACATCAACTGATTGTTGTATCTGCTTTCTGCCAATGGAGGTAAATTATTTAATATTTTAATTAAATAAAAGTGAGTGTGTAGTTGGTAATCATGGTTTTAAATGTTTAGTGTTTTAAAGCATATGATGTATTGTTAATTTTTGTTTTTCTGTTTTAGATTGAAGTCAATTGCTGTTTCTCCCGTGTTGTTTTTGTTTGGTCCCCTGTTTGACAGGTCTCAGGAGTGTGTTGCATTGTGGCATCGTTGTGTATCGTGTGAATTGTTTGTTGTTTGTTTTTGTATTTTTTTATTTTTATTTCTATTGATGACACCTTCCCAGCCTTATGCCGCCAGCTCAATTCATGGTGCTTGTTTTCTGTGTGTGTGTATGTGTGTGTGTGTGTGTGTGTGTGTGTGTGTGTGTGTGTGTGTGTGTGTGCATCCCTCTGTGTATGGGATTTAAGTTTGCTGTGTTTTTCTTGTAGTTATGAGTGAAGGGTTATGTTTTAAATTGTGTATTTTTATTTGAATTGTGGATATTTCTTTTCAGTGTTTAATGCAAGAGGGATGCCCCCCTATGCCTTAAAGGTTTGCCACACGCAATGAAATCAGCTATTATAGTGAGAGATTTGAGCTGGATGTTAACCTCTTTGAGAGCTGGGGCCAATTTTGGATGAGTTACTTGTATAAATTATTTTATGTTTAGGTGTTTGATTGTTGTGTTCATAAATCCAAAACAGGATGTATCAGATGGTGAACAGAAAACTGGCCATGGTGGGTGAAGGGAACTACTGGAGTGGCTTAAACGCCTTTGAGATGAGGCACAAGGAACTCTTGGAGGACTCTTGGAGGTTGGGAAAGATCTGATGAATCGTACGGCCAATGTGACAGGAAGGAGCAGGGCTTGGAGGTGGAGCGACGCTTCTACGGAAATCTGAGTTGGAGCAATGCGCAATGTGGAGATTTGAGGCGGATCGATGCCCTTAGCCAAGCTTGTGAGTGGAGAGACCCCATCAGCAGAGCTGTGATGTCGTCCGCAGGTTCAGAAGCAAAGTAACATTGTGTGATAAACTTGTAGACTAGGCACTGTCCTGAGCAAGGGGCAAAGGCTGGGCAATGCCTTCAGCAGAAAATAGAGGCTTGGTGATGCTTCCAGCAGGAAACTGAGGCTGGGAAAAGGGCTTGCTGCTGGAATGACCAAACCGGCACCGAAGCTCTTTGCAAAAGTCTAGGCAGCTGGAACAATGCATTCGCTTTAAAGGTTAAGAGTAACATGCAATCCTCATCTTATTGAACGCTAACTGGTGTGGATTATACGTGAATGTGAGCTCACAACGCTTGAGGAACAGGTTGCAGAGGTCTGGGTCTCCAGAGGCAGTTGGCATCGGAGTGTGGACTTGGGCAGGGGGCAGCAGCAAGAGAACCAAGATTATTCTCCCTTGTGTGTTAAGAGGCAAGTTTACTTATGTTCTCTTTATGCTTTTAGTAACTGAAAATAGAAGCTGAGCTACACACCCCCTTACACACACACCAGTGGCGGCTACTGGTCTGTCAGAGAGGGGAAGCTCATTTTCGGCCTACATCATAAAGTTGTCTATTTATTTAAAAGTAAATTCTGCCCTACGTTCCTTTTCAAGAAAATGGTCTGTGACCCTGTCGTACCAACTAGGAGTCTTTTCAAGTGACTTGACCAGTGTCCTCTCAATGGCCAGCAGAGCTAGGCTGCTTAAACGGCCTTGGCCCATTGTGTTTCGGGTGTAGGACTTGAGTCGCTTTAAACAGGAGAAGCTCCTTTCTACACCTGCAGATGTAGCTCCAATTGTTGCCACTAATGAGAACAGTTTGTAAAGCTGAGGCATTGCACTGTCCAACTCCATGTCTTTAAGGAACACCAAGTAATCACACAGCTTTCCCTGTTACCCTGCAAGTCCTGATCTGAATACAGGACTTGAAGTTCTGACCTCAGTCTTCCTGAATCAAAGTGATGGCCATGAATGAAGGAATGAATGAACGATCTAAAAAAAAAATATTAAACTCTGTAAAACTGAAACAAGGAATGTGGTGTATAATTGTGTGAAATGTATGATGAAAATCAAGCAATTTCGCCAAGCAAATATCAAAGAAATAGGTTGCAGCAGTTTTATTTCGACTGAACTTGAGAAATCCGCGATGGGACTGAGCGCGAATAGCTTCAGTGATTCCTTATAGTACAGAATCGCTGTCAGTCAAAAGGAGATGCAGTCTTTCGACAGACCCTCCAATCATCACGCAGAAGCTCGGAGTCCGGGCCAGCCCACTCCCATTCACCCCAGAGACGCTGAGCGTCCGTGGGCGGGACATAATCGCAGCGTTTATCCAATGACCGTCTAGTTTCGAGCGCTGAAAAAACCGTTCAAAGCAGCCCCATTGAAGTCAATGGACGCTGGGCTTCAATAGGGAAATGCACTGTGACGCTGCGGGAATGTATGAGAAGGAAATCGAGTCAGCCGACCTGCTATATGTAACTGATTCTGAACGAACTCGTCTTTGAGATGAACGTTTTCTAACGCATTTTTAGTCAATAAAATGTTAATACAATAGTACATATTTGACCATTAATTTTGTGACATTATAAGGGAAGCCGAGCTTCCCTTGCAGTCTTAAAGAAATCGCCTCTGACACACACACACACACACACACACACACACACACACACACACACACACACACACAGGCACAAGGTAAAAGCTGTTGAACAATATATATCTATTACACAAAACTAAAAATGATTTCACTCCACTAATGATGTTCTTGTTTTTTTCTTTCTAGACAGGGTTCTACTGAGATCAATTCCAAAGACCCATGATAAAGACATGATCAATTATAAAAGGATTGACAATAACAGCTATGGAAAGCCTGTGGAACTCCAAACCAAAAAGTTCTTGTACCAGTTTAATGTTTGAACTCCCCAGTGGGCTTAACTCCAGGTCACCACAGGAATCAGGGGGTCAATAGTGTGGATTTCCACAAAGAAACCCAGCCCATGGACGATATGACGATCTCCTGAGCCAAGATCCTGCCTAAAACTGACCATAGGGCCTCACATTTTCCACGATCAGTGACATGGAATCCCACAACCTGTTAACACCTCAGCACCTTGAATGTAGCATTGATTGCGCTCACCTACACTCAGTTACACAATCTGTCAGCCAGCCGCACAAACATTTCTGCGGTCACGACTTCCGCTTCCGGTTTGGCGCCATCTTGTTTCGCTATAAATAGACCCTGGCAGCATGCGTTTGCTGCCAGATTGTCTCGTTTCGGCTATGCGTTTTTTTTTAGACTGTCCAGCCTTATTTTTCCCGTGGAAGGTTTTTACTTTCACTTTCAGATCTCCCGGTTTTTCGGCTTTTTGCCTGCCCTCGGTTTTCGGATTTTTGGATTTCCCTATAAGCTCTGTTCTCTGGCTCTCTACCACAGTTTTCGGACTAGCTTCTTTTCTCGTGCTTCCGGCGCCTCGGACGTTCATTATTAACCCAGTGAGTGCCGCGACTGAGTGTTCAAAGGTATTTGGACATTATTGCTTTCCTGCCTGTTCTAATCCTTTTCACCCTTTTCTTCTACTTTAACCCTGTGTGTGCCGCTACTGTGTTTGCTTGAAGTATTCGGACATTAAATATTTCCTGCCTGTGCTAAACCCTCCTCTCCTGATTTTTATCTTCTGGTGCATCCTGCATTTGGGTCCTCCTATCCACTCACCTAGTCACCCGAGTTCTCTGACACAATAATCTGGTTAAATGATGGACCCAGCAGATGCACTGAAGCGTGGGGCGTGCTCTGCCTCAGACCAACAATTCAGGGACCCAACCAAGACGGTGAGCATTATGAAGCTCAGCTCCCAGCAGAGAGATGAGTATTTCTGGGTACATCATGAACAATCAGTGGCAAACCATTTGATATTAAACAACCTACTTAAATGGCTGTCTCTCCAGCCCCTGAGCTCTGCTGGGGGGACTGCTCAACTTCAGCCTTTCTGCACGACCGGGGACATCACCCAGCTCTTCTGCTCTGCCGAGCATGCCCCGAAGCAGCTCCGGAGTCCCGCCGAGGGCGCTGCTCCGCTCCAGAGTCCCGCCGAGGGCGTCATCTTTGCTGAAGCCATTGCTCCACCCCAGGGTTTTGCTGACGATGTCGCTCCACCTCAGACATTCGCAGAGGTCGTTGCTCCGTCTTTGACCTCATCCCATAGGTCAGAACATGCTTGGGGCAGCCACCTGGAGGCTCGCTCCACACTTTGTTTGGCCTTTCCTGACCTCCAAGGCGTTCTACCCCATAGCAGTTCACCTCAAGCCCCGTTATCTGGCACTTTATTTGCCTCGTGCCCCAGGATTATTGTGCCTTTCCAGCAGTTGGATCTGGTCAATTCTTTTCATGTGTTTCTGCACCCACTCGAGTTCAGGATCTACACACACCTGACAGTTGTTCTTCAGGGTGAAGCTGCAAATTAGAGAGAAGATGTACATCAGTGTAGAACTGCAATAAAATCAGAACATCTCGCACTCGCAAACTCCAAACCTCCACCATTATATACAGTTATATTATATTACACACAATTATACAATAATAATGCACATGAAAATGATCACTTTTTATTATTATTCATTACAATGAATTAAAAGAACAATGAGGAGGTGAAAACTTACATGACTGCAGGTTTTGCACACCGATTGTCTGTTACTTTATACTCTGTAATGTTTCTGAAAGGGATTCGATTCTCATAGTATCTGAAACAGCCTGAGTCTGGTACATTTGAGTCTGTAAGAAAACATTTCCACATTCAGTTCTGTGATTAAATGTTCAATAATTCGATATTAAACACTTTTATATTCAGTATAAAATGCAGGTCTGATGTATCTGTTAAACTGTTTCTGAATCCTGGATCCTGATTGGTTGCCAGGTGTTAATTAATTCTGTAGAACAGCAGCTCTGACAGTAGTGCAGGTTTATACTGTATTAATGCTCTCGTTCTGATACGTTTCTATAGCAACAGTTTAGTCACAGTGATGTGTACAGCAGACGCTCCACATACACGCATTAGAAACGTGTAATTGTTGATATGGTAAAAAATTATGGAAGGCGTCTCCAGTGTCAACACTTTCTTTTTTTTTTTATTTTGCTGTGGTTTAGAGAAAATAAAAAAATCTTGGTAAAATAATCAACTTCAGACTGTAACAGTAACTTGGCTTCATCACACTGCTTCATCACTCAGTATTTTACTGTAAACACTGAATATTTTTATAACTGTTACTGCTGCTATTATTACTACAGCAAATACTATTAATAATAATAATTATAAAAATATTTATAATAATAATAATAATAATTATTATTATTATTATTATTATTTATATTATTATTATTATTATTATTAATAAATATAAAAAAATAAATCTGATCTTACTCTGGGCCGTTGTAAAAGACTGCAGGTGAGAACCAGCAGAAGACCACAAGAGATCATGACTGATGATGATGATGTGGAACCAATAATTATTTAGTTGTTGTGGGTTGTTAAAAGATTAGAATAGTTATTGCTTTAATGGTCAAGTGAAGTGCTGTCACAAGCAGAATTCCCCATTCGGGAACTCGAGCTGCGTCGTAACGCTTTGGGAACGCCCCTGAACCGTGATCTGAACCATGTGTGAAATCTGACCAATAGGCGAGTCGCGACGTCATCGGCGACACTAGCTTCTGCTCATTCAGGTAAGCGCTGTTCAGCTGTGTTTTCTGACCGAGTGATGGCTAGCAAGCAGAAATACCGAAACTGTGTTCATCCATGTCCCCGTTTAATTACAGGATGCCGTTTCCTGCATCCTGTGTCACTATCTCAGTGCCATCCGTTCTTCCCCGACCTGCACACCGAGGTGTCCAGGTCCTGGGAGACCCTGTATGCCATGCGTACGTTCTCTCAACACTCCTCGCTCTACGCGAACATGGTTGGGGCTAAGGAGTGCGGCTACGGGACGATGCTGTGTGTGGAAGAGACGCTAGCTAGCTATTTCTCCCCTAGCATAGGATCATCGCTAAAAGCCCCGGTGTTCCCTGCTAAGCCGTTGCTTGCAACATTAGCCTTAGTAGGGAAGTCTTACACGGCAGCGGGCCGCCTCCACACCATGGGTGTGTTGCAGGCATACCAGGCTGACCTGCTACGTGATTTGGATGAGGGACTTAGCTCCGGGGTCGAAGATATTAAGGAGTTGCATCGCGCTGTTGTCCTAACCCTTGGGCCACCAAGCACAAACGACACAGGGCTGTTGGTCGGTCCATGGCGGCCCTAATAGCCACAGAAAGGCATCTGTGGCTTACCTTATCTGACCTCTCAGATAAGGATAGAGCTGTGCTGTTGTAGCACCAAAGGGCTACAAACTGGCGCGAGAGGTCCTCTTGTGCTTCCAGGGCAAACTCCTCTCACTGAGAGCCGTTTACATCCCGGGACGGTTGAATGTCAGAGCAGACGCCCTGTCGAAACAAAGACCGAGGCCTGGGGAATGGCAACTTCACCCAAGTAGTGGAGCAGGTATGGCGGAGGTTCCACAGAGCCCTGGTGGATCTTTTTGTGACCCGGGAGACTTCGCACTGTCCCCTCTGGTTCTCTCTCTCTCACTCATCCCGTTAGGTCTGGATGTTATGGTACAGTCATGGCCGAGGCTACGCCTGTACGCCTTTCCCCGCATTTTCCCCGCACTCCCCATCACGCTGCTCTCGGAAGTTCTGGAGAGAGTTTGCTGGGAAGGAGTCTGTCTCCTCCTGTTAGCACCTCAATGGCCAGGCAAGCCATGGTTTGCAGACCTGGTATCCCTATTTGAGGGCCCTCCATAGGAAATTCCTCCCAGGTGGGATCTCCTCTCACAGGCGGGCGAAAACCTGGTTCACCCCCGCCTGGAGTTGTGGAAGCGGTGGCAAGTTCGTAGCAAATGGTCTCTCTACCGGGGTAGTGGAGACCCTTCTCCATTCCATAGCTCCCTCCACCAGGAGGTTGTACGCCGCACGGTGGCGACTGTTCATGTCATGGTGTGAGCACTGTGACTTGGACCCAGTTAACTGCCCAGTTGGTTTAGTTGTGGAGTTTTTACAAGAACAGTTTGCCACAGGGTTAACCCCTTCAACCCTGAAGGTTTTCACGACATATATCACCCCGCCTGCAGGGCAGTCACTGGGTATGCATCTACTGGTGACATGTTTCCTTAGCGGCGCCCGGAGGCTGAAGCCCGGGACGTGATCCAGAGTGCCTGTCTGAGCCCTCCTTTGAGCCCTTGGCGGAAGTGGCCCTTAGGTACCTGTCGGTCAGGACTGCCTTCCTCTTGGTGATTTCCCCCTGAAGAGAATCGGGATCTGCAGGCTCTGTCCGTGGCACCGTCCTGCCTGTAATTTGCTCCTGGTATGGCCAGAGTCTTTCTATACAGGAAACCTGTGTATGTACCTAAGGTGCCTACGGCTCCCACACAACCCGTCGTGCTACAGGCATTCTGCCCTCCTCTGTTTATAGCCCCCAACCAGGAGCAACAGAACCGACTGAGCAGCAGGAAGTCAGCACAGCTGTTCGTTTGCTATGGCCTAATAGGAAAGGTTTCCCGGCGAATAAGCAGACGTTAAGCAGGTGGGTAGTGGATGCTATTGTGGCGGCTTACGAGTCCTCTGGCCTCCCCGCACCACTCGGGGTCAGAGCTTACTCCACCCAGAGTGTGGCCGTCACTCCAGGACATCTGTGACGCTGCAGGTTGGTCCACCACGCTGACCTTTGTCCAGTTTTATGACCTTGACCTCAGAGCCATTTCGGGCTCCTCTATCCTATGTGCAGGTGCCGAGGCCCTCACATACTAGGCAGGGTCTGGTCAGTGTGGCGTGATTGGACACTCGTTCCCAAAGCGTTACGACGCAGCTTGAGTTTGTGAATGGGGAACATCTCTAGGTTATGAATGTAATCCTAGTTTCCTGAGGGAACAAGACGCTGCGTATCCGTGCCACACTCCCTGCATCCCTGCAGCGCTTACCTTCTCTCTGTGCAGAAGCTAGCGTCGCTACCATCGCGCAGCCATTTGTAGCTTCCTGGTTTACGTGATGACGTCAGGCCTCGCCTATTGTTTAGATTTTACACATTTCAGAGCGCGGACAACGCAGGGGCGTTCCCAAAGCATTACGAAACAGCATCTCGTTCCCTCGGGGAACTAGGGTTATATAGAGACGGAGTCAAGAAGACCTCAAAACAGGTGAGCTAGCAAGCAGGTGAGCTAGTTTAACAAGCCAACTAGCAACCAGGCTAACTAGCATACATTTATTCAAGACATCCTTTTTTACTCAGATATAAAAATGCTTTTCTCATCTCTCTGGATTTCCTTTCTATTTATCTTTATATATGTCAGGGGACAGCCTGCCACGCCATTCCCCAGCTCCACACACACACGTAGTCTGTCCCCATCATACTAAGTATCGGCACCTGCGGCTCATTATCTGCCGCCCTACATAAACCCCTCTCATTCTCTCACTCACCGTCAGTTCTACTACTTCACGTATAGGAACACTGTGACCCAGCTACACACCATCCACCTTCCCGTGGATGCCCACCACGATCTCTAAATCCTCAGAGACCGCTCGGTTCTTCCTCTCCGAAGAACCGTTTCGTTCAGTCATTTGCATTTCGGTTGTTTTCTTTTCTGTTGCATCCTACCTCAGTAAAAACCCTTTTTTGCTACCCTGGAGTTTTTGCTTCAGTCACTTTGCAACCGTGACAATATACATATATATTTTATTTATTTACTCCAAATATTTCAAAAGTTTCACCTCAAACGTAACGCTGAACATAATTGTTCGACCTGCAGGAAATTAGCGAAATTAAATTAGGGCTCGTTTACGATGAAAGATTTAGGATAGAAATGTCGGGAGAGTGTGTGTGATTTATTTAGTGAATAATTTAAACAATACAAATACACACTTTAGGCCTCCAGATGACTCACTGATGCTGTTTTGGTCTCGGTCATTGATTGTGTGTGTGTGTGTGTGTGTGTGTGTGTGTGTGTGTGTGTGTGTGTGCACATGTGTGTTATCAGGACTGCATAGTGTTAATCATGCAATTTAAATACAGTGGTACCTTGACCTACGAGTTTTCCGAGGGATACGCAGTGTAAAGGAGTGATAGCAAAAAAACTAGTTTTCCCTCCGCCCCCCAACACTACGGTGGCCGAGAAGTGCATAACACATTAACAAATCGGAAAACAAAATAATGCAAAAACAAATGAACAAATCCGAAAACACAATGACAATTCAAACAGTGTAAAACGGAAATATAGTTTGTGAATGAAACACGTACTGATGATTGGACGAGACACCTGTCATTTAACATATACAGGAAGTATGAAATCTTATAACTTTGTTTCTTGTACATGTGTAAAGTTCTCCATTTACTTTAAACTAGTTTTTATTTGGATTAGTGCAGCTTTAAATATAAGAAAAGAACAGAAGGAAACAGAATCAGGTAGAAACTGGAATTAATTTAGAGCTACTTTGATGAAGAACATTCATATGCAGTGATGTTGGAGACATTTTTTTACACTTTTACACAGACGTCCCAACTCTCTCCTGCTGCAGACTGTTACTTCACACGCTTTATGGTCTGATCTCCAGAACTGGATTTACACAAAGGTTCCTCATCTAAGAAGGACATTATCTTTAAACTTGTAATGAACAATAACAAAGACGACTTTCTTGTTAATAAAATTCTTCTGATTCAAAGTGAAACTAACAATTTTTGCATTTTATAATGAGTTTATTTCTTTCACAAAATCCATAAAAGTGATTAAAAAGAAAAATGCAATGAATCTTTTGTCCTTTATAGAAAAATATGATTTACAGAATAAACTATAGCCCTGTTTATTTTTATCCTTTTTATTTAATTTTATTATTATTATTATTATTATTATTATTATTATTATTATTATTATTATTATTATTATTATTATTATTATTATTATTATTATTATTATTATTATTATTATTATTATTATTATTATTATTATTATTATTATTATTATTATTATTATTATTATTATTATTATTATTATTATTATTATTATTATTATTATTATTATTATTATTATTATTATTATTATTATTATTATTATTATTATTATTATTATTATTATTATTATTATTATTATTATTATTATTATTATTATTATTATTATTATTATTATTATTATTATTATTATTATTATTATTATTATTATTATTATTATTATTATTATTATTATTATTATTATTATTATTATTATTATTATTATTATTATTATTATTATTATTATTATTATTATTATTATTATTATTATTATTATTATTATTATTATTATTATTATTATTATTATTATTATTATTATTATTATTATTATTATTATTATTATTATTATTATTATTATTATTATTATTATTATTATTATTATTATTATTATTATTATTATTATTATTATTATTATTATTATTATTATTATTATTATTATTATTATTATTATTATTATTATTATTATTATTATTATTATTATTATTATTATTATTATTATTATTATTATTATTATTATTATTATTATTATTATTATTATTATTATTATTATTATTATTATTATTATTATTATTATTATTATTATTATTATTATTATTATTATTATTATTATTATTATTATTATTATTATTATTATTATTATTATTATTATTATTATTATTATTATTATTATTATTATTATTATTATTATTATTATTATTATTATTATTATTATTCTATCGACTCTCAAATGAAGCTTGAATAAATCCCCTAAACACCACATGTGACTTTATATATATATATATATATATATATATATATATATATATATATATATATATATATATATATATATATATATATATATATATATATATATATATATATATATATATATATATATATATATATATATATATATATATATATATATATATATATATATATATATATATATATATATATATATATATATATATATATATATATATATATATATATATATATATATATATATATATATATATATATATATATATATATATATATATATATATATATATATATATATATATATATATATATATATATATATATATATATATATATATATATATATATATATATATATATATATATATATATATATATATATATATATATATATATATATATATATATATATATATATATATATATATATATATATATATATATATATATATATATATATATATATATATATATATATATATATATATATATATATATATATATATTTTATTTATTTACTCCAAATATTTCAAAAGTTTCACCTCAAACGTAACGCTGAACATAATTGTTCGACCTGCAGGAAATTAGCGAAATTAAATTAGGGCTTGTTTACGATGAAAGATTGAGGATAGAAATGTCGGGAGAGGGTGTGTGATTTATTTAGTGAATAATTTAAACAATACAAATACACACTTTAGGCCTCCAGATGACTCACTGATGCTGTTTTGGTCTCGGTCATTGATTGTGTGTGTGTGTGTGTGTGTGTGTGTGTGTGTGTGTGTGTGTGTGTGTGTGTGTGTGTGTGTGTGTGTGTGTGTGTGTGTGTGTGTGTGTGTGTGTGTGTGTGTGTGTGTGTGTGTGTGTGTGTGTGTGTGTGTGTGTGTGTGTGTGTGTGTGTGTGTGTGTGTGTGTGTGTGTGTGTGTGTGTGTGTGTGTGTGTGTGTGTGTGTGTGTGTGTGTGTGTGTGTGTGTGTGTGTGTGTGTGTGTGTGTGTGTGTGTGTGTGTGTGTGTGTGTGTGTGTGTGTGTGTGTGTGTGTGTGTGTGTGTGTGTGTGTGTGTGTGTGTGTGTGTGTGTGTGTGTGTGTGTGTGTGTGTGTGTGTGTGTGTGTGTGTGTGTGTGTGTGTGTGTGTGTGTGTGTGTGTGTGTGTGTGTGTGTGTGTGTGTGTGTGTGTGTGTGTGTGTGTGTGTGTGTGTGTGTGTGTGTGTGTGTGTGTGTGTGTGTGTGTGTGTGTGTGTGTGTGTGTGTGTGTGTGTGTGTGTGTGTGTGTGTGTGTGTGTGTGTGTGTGTGTGTGTGTGTGTGTGTGTGTGTGTGTGTGTGTGTGTGTGTGTGTGTGTGTGTGTGTGTGTGTGTGTGTGTGTGTGTGTGTGTGTGTGTGTGTGTGTGTGTGTGTGTGTGTGTGTGTGTGTGTGTGTGTGTGTGTGTGTGTGTGTGTGTGTGTGTGTGTGTGTGTGTGTGTGTGTGTGTGTGTGTGTGTGTGTGTGTGTGTGTGTGTGTGTGTGTGTGTGTGTGTGTGTGTGTGTGTGTGTGTGTGTGTGTGTGTGTGTGTGTGTGTGTGTGTGTGTGTGTGTGTGTGTGTGTGTGTGTGTGTGTGTGTGTGTGTGTGTGTGTGTGTGTGTGTGTGTGTGTGTGTGTGTGTGTGTGTGTGTGTGTGTGTGTGTGTGTGTGTGTGTGCACGGACCTGCCACGGTCTGAAGGTCACACCTGCGTACTCGTGGCGGTGGATCGATTCTCCAAGGCCTGCCGACTCATACCTCTCCCTGGTCTGCCCACCGCCCTGGAGACGCCGGCTCTCTTTCAGCACGTGTTCCGGAACTTCGGCCTCCCGGAAGAGATAGTGTCAGACCGCGGACCGCAGTTCACGCCACGTCTGAGGCGTTCTCCGCCTTCTCGGCGTGGCGGTCAACCTATGGTCCGCTATCATCCTCAGTCCAACGGGCAGACCGAGAGGAAGATCCAGGAGTTGGGGCGCTACCTACGGTCGTACTGCCATGAGGATCAGACAGAGTGGAGCCGATTCCTGCCTTGGGCGGAGTACGCCCAGAACTCCCTACGACAGAGCACCACCGGTTTAACCCCGTTTCAATGCGTGCTGGGGTTCCAGCCCCCCCTGTTCCGTGGTCGGACGAGCCGCCCAACGCCCCTGCCGTCGACTACTGGTTCCGGGAGAGCGTCCGGTGTGGGAGTCAGCACACCCGCCCGCTGGTCCGTGATGACACGTGACGACATGCCGACGCACGTGGGCTGGAGTCTCCGTCCACCATGCAGGAGACAGAGTGTGGCTTTCCACGAGGGACCCACGGTTCTCCGTGCAGGAATCAGGGGACAGCCTGCCACGCCATTCCCCAGCTCCACACACACACGTAGTCTGTCCCCATCATACTAATTATCGGCACCTGCGGCTCATTATCTGCCGCCCTACATAAACCCCTCTCATTCTCTTACTCACCGTCAGTTCTACTACTTCTTGTATAGGAACACTGTGACCCAGCTACACACCATCCACTTTCCCGTGGATGCCCACCACGATCTCTAAATCCTCAGAGACCGCTCGGTTCTTCCTCTCCCAAGAACCGTTTCGTTCAGTCATTTGCATTTTGGTTGTTTTCTTTTCTGTTGCATCCTACCTCAGTAAAAACCCTTTTTTGCTACCCTGGAGTTTTTGCTTCAGTCACTTTGCAACCGTGACAATATACATATATATTTTATTTATTTACTCCAAATATTTCAAAAGTTTCACCTCAAACGTAACGCTGAACATAATTGTTCGACCTGCAGGAAATTAGCGAAATTAAATTAGGGCTTGTTTACGATGAAAGATTGAGGATAGAAATGTCGGGAGAGGGTGTGTGATTTATTTAGTGAATTATTTAAACAATACAAATACACACTTTAGGCCTCCAGATGACTCACTGATGCTGTTTTGGTCTCGGTCATTGATTGTGACATTATCTTTAAACTTGTAATGAACAATAACAAAGACGACTTTCTTGTTAATAAAATTCTTCTGATTCAAAGTGAAACTAACGATTTTTGCATTTTATAATGAGTTTATTTCTTTCACAAAATCCATAAAAGTGATTAAAAAGAAAAATGCAATGAATCTTTTGTCCTTTATAGAAAAATATGATTTACAGAATAAACTATAGCCCTGTTTATTTTTATCCTTTTTTATTTAATTTTATTATTATTATTATTATTATTATTATTATTATTATTAATAATATTATTATTATTATTATTATTATTAGAGAGGAGATGGATGGAGATGAGGTGGAAATGGAGGTGGAGATGGAGATGAAGATGGAGGTGGAGATTTAGGTGAAGATGAAGATGTAGGTGGGGATTTAGGTGGAGGTGGAGAAGTTTGTTCTGGATCTGGCCAATTATACCCATGTTGTTCTTCACCCACTCGAGTTCAGGATCTACACACACCTGACGGTTGTCCTTCAGAGTAAAGCTGCAGATTAGAGAGAAGATGTACATCAGTGTAGAACTGCAATAAAATCAGAAAATCTCACACACACACTCCAAACCTCCACCATTATATACAGTTATATTATATTACACACAATTATACAATAATAATGCACATGAAAATGATCACTTTTTATTATTATTCATTACAATGAATTAAAAGAACAATGAGGAGGTGAAAACTTACATGACTGCAGGTTTTGTACACTGACGATCTGTTGCTTTATACCCTGTAATGATTTCAACATTTGTTGTTTTTGTTTTTTTTTGTTTTTTTGTTTGTTTGTTTTTTTTTATTTGCATTTTGTAAAAGAAATATAAATGATTTATTAATGGGGAGAGAGAAACGAGACGATTCACTTCAATATTTATATTAATCAGGGCTGTCAAAATTACAAAACTAAGTTTCATGGCAAAAATTAAAATATAATATAAATACATGTATATAAAAGATGTGAAATTAAAACCTTCAGACATTTATTTGCAACTTCATTTCTTTACTCAGATATATAAATAATTGTCAGGTTGGCGATCACGACGAGAAAGCGGAAGTAACTCAATCATTGTTCATGATCAAACTCCAATCGCAAAGAGTAATCCAACATGGAGACGGAGTTAGGAGACCGAACCAGCTGGAAAGGCTGGATGTACGGGATCCAGGCAATCACCAGAATAACCTTCAAGAACCGACAGCCTGTGACTCGAGCACATGAGTTTATATAGTCATCTCCTTAACGAGCCACAGCTGTCGGGAATCAAAGCTGGCGGGGCAAAACGAGGCGGCGTGACTGCTACCAAGGGGGTAGCAGAGGGATCCCTGACAGCAACAAAGGGGGGCGTGGCAGGGAAATCCTGACAACAATAATTACCTCCACTGAAAATAATTATGAAAATAAACTATGAGGGCAATGTGGTGCAGTTTCTGTAACTGCGGCAAACTTGTTTGAACATCGAGTGGTCGAGTCTCTCAGTGACTGTGATGTTGGATTTTGAATAAAAAGTTTGTTCAAATCCCAGGATCTCTGATCTGTCCCAGGGGTGCTAAATGATGGTGTCTGTAAAAACACATAAATAGTGCTACAGTGTGTAAAACTTTCTTCTATGAATCAGCAACCACACAAACATACAGTGGGAGTTTTCTGGGTTTATTTGTAATTTAATCAACCAATGAGAGTGAACTCTGTCTCCTGATAAGTCTATTTGTGAATGCTGATCTAATGCAGGCAGCTGAAGACGTCATTAAGTACAAATAATTATGAAAACAAAACGGAATTCACCCGTCACGTCGTGTTTTACGCTCTAGTAACTGTTGCTTTAATTCATCTTATCGAGCGCTAACCGGTGTGGATTATACGTGAACCTGAGCTCACACCGCTTGAGGAACAGGTTGCCCAGGTCTGGGTCTCCAGAAAAACACTGGGGCTCCAGAGGCAGTTGGCCCGGAGTGTGGACTTGGGCAGGGGCAGCAGCCGGAGCTGATTGTGAGTGCCGAGGTTAGCTCCTGGAGAAATTTGTTTACAGGAAGCAGCAACCTTTCTTAAAAAACTAGTCGAGATCGCAGGTCTAGAGATCTCTAAGATTGAGAGATACAAATCAAAAGCATGAGAAGAAAAGCAGGAATATATCGGGAAAAACCAAGAAGAACCAAAGAGATCATCTGGCCATTAGGCCAAGTTCTTGTTGTACCAGTTTACTGTTGGAACTCACCAGTGAGCTGAACTCCAGGTCACCACAGGAATCAGGGGGTCAATAGTGTGGGTTTTCACAAAGAGCCCCACCTACGGACGACATGACAACCCTCTGCACCAAGATCTTGCTTAAAACTGACCATAGGGCCTCACATTCACCACGTTCAATGGCATGGAATCCCACAAGCTGTTACACCTCGCACCTTCAATGTAGCATTGATTGCACTCACCTACACTCAATTACACAATCTGTTAGCCAGCTGCACGAACATTTCCGCGATCACAACGTCCGCTTCCGGTTCGGCGCCATTTTTCAGCCGGTGACACTGGCACACCAGCCATCTTGTTTCGGTATAAATAGACGCCCGCTGCATGCGCTCGCTGCCAGATTGTCGTTTCGGCTCCACGCTTTTTTTTTGAGACGGTCCAGCCTTTATTTTTCCGAGGAAGATTTTTACTTTCGCTTTTGGATCTCCCGGTTTTTCAGATTTTTGCCTGCCCTCGGTGTCGGATTTTTGGATTTCCCTATAAGCTCTGTTCTCTGGCTCTTCCACAGTTTTCGGACTCGCTTCTTTTCTCGGACTCTTGCTTTGCGCTCCCGGCGCCTCGAACGTTCATCATTAACCCAGTGAGTGCCGCGGTGGAGTGTTCAAAAGTATTCAGACACTATTGCTTTCCTCAACATTAACCCAGCAGGTGCTGAGACTTGTGTTTAAAAGTATTCGGACATGATTGCTTTCCTGCCTGTTCTAATCCTTTTCACCCTTTTCTTCTACTTTAACCCTGTGTGTGCCGCTACTGTGTTTGCTTAAAGTATTCGGACATTAAATATTTCATGCCTGTGCTAAGCCCTCCTCTCCTGATTTTTATCTTCTGGTGCATCCTGTATTTGGGTCCTCCTATCCACTCACCTAGTCACCCGAGTTCTCTGACACAATAATCTGGTTAAATGATGAACCCAGCAGATGCACTGAAGCGTGGGGCGTGCTCTGCCTCAGACCAACAATTCAGGGACCCAACCAAGATGGTGGACATTATAAGGCTCAGCCCCCAGCAGAGAGATGAGTATTTCCGGGTGCGTCATGAACAATCAGTGGCAAACCAAATTATATTAAACAACCTACTTAAACGGCTGTCTCTCCGGCCCCTAAACTCTGCTGGGGGGACTCCTCAACCTCAGCCTTCCTGCACGACCGGGGACGTCACCAAGCTTTTTTGCCCTGCCGAGCATATCCCCCAAGCAGCTCCGGAGTCCCGCCAAGGGCGCCGTTTCGCTCCAGAGTCCGGCCGAGGGCGTCATCTTTGCTGACGCCATTGCTCCACCCCAGGGTTTTGCTGACGATGTTGTCCAGACCTCCGCAGAGGGCATCGCTCCGCCTCAGACCTCCACAGAGGGCGTCGCTACACCTTAGAACTCCGCAGAGGGCGTTGCTCCGCCTCAGACCTCCACAGAGGGCGCCGCTCCACCTTAGAACTCCGCAGAGGGCATTGCTCTGCCTCAGACCTCCACAGAGGGCGTTGTGCCACCTTAGAACCCCGCAGAGGGCGTTGCTTCGCCTCATCCCATCGGTTCCGTTACACAAAATTGTACAGGATTTGTACACCGATGGTCTGTTACTTTATACCCTGTAATGACTCTGATAGGGATTCGAGTTCTCCGGTATCTGAAGCAGCATGTTTCTGGTACATTTGTGTCTGTAAGAAAACATTTCCACATTCAGTTCTTTGATTAAATGTTTAATAATTCGATATTAAACACTTTTATATTCAGTATAAAATGCAGGTCTGATGTATCTGTAAAACTGTTGCTGAATCCTGGATCCTGATTGGTTGCCAGGTGTAGATTAATTCTGTAGAACAGGAGGTCTGACAGTAGTGTAGGTTTATACTGTATTAATGCTCTCGTTCTGATACGTTTCTATAGCAACAGTTCAGTCACAGTGACGTGTACAGCAGACGCTCCACATACACGCATTAGAAACGTGTAATTGTTGATATGGTGACGTTTTCTCATGTATAAAATGATGGAAGGAGTCTCCAGTGTCAATACTGTTTTTTTATTTTGCTGTGGTTTAGATAAAATAAAAAATCTTGGTAAAATAATCAACTTCAGACTGTAACAGTAACTTGTCTTCATCACACTGCTCCATCACTCAGTATTTTACTGTAAACACTGAATATTTTTATAACCTGTTACTGCTGCTATTATTACTACAGCAAATATTATTAATAATAATAATAATAATTATTATTATTATTATTATTATTATTATTATTAATAAATATAAAAAACTAAATCGGATCTTACTCTGAGCCGTTGTAAAAGACTGAAGGCAGGTGAGAACCAGCAGAACCAGCAGGAGACCACGAGAGTTCATGAGCAGGGGTTTACCAACCTTTTTGGAACTGAGAGCTACTTCTTGGGTACCAATTAATGTGAAGGGCTACCAGTTTGATCTGAAATAACAAATTTGCTCATTTTACCTTTTATTATATGCTATTATTAATAATTAATAATATTCATCTATGTGAGGACACTGATCATGTTAATGATTTCTCATAATAATTATCAACAATATTTTAAAAAAGTAGGAAACAGATATTTTTTTAAAAAAGGCCTGCGGGCTACTCATGTGGTCCTTGAGGGCTACCTGGTGCCTGTGGGCACCACGTTGGTGACCCCTAAGCTGGATGAGCGTTTCCTGTGTCCTGTGTCACTACCTCAGCGCCGAGGCTTCCGTTCTTCCCTGACCTGCACGCCAGGTCCTGGGTGTCCAGGTCCTGGGAGAACCGTACGCCACGCACACATTATCTCAACACTTCTTGCACTACGCGAACATGGTTGGGGCTAAGGAGTGTGGCTACAGGGCGGTGTAAAAGAGACGCTAGCTAGCTATTTCTCCCCTAGCATAGCATCGTCGCTAAAGGCCCCAGTGTTCCCTGCTAAGCCGTTGCGTCAGTTGCGGGCCAGGCTGCGGGTTGCCTCCACACCATGGGTGTGTTGCAGGCATACCAGGCTGACCTGCTATGTGATTTGGATGAGGGACTTAGCTCCGAGGTTGACGATATTTAGAAGTTGCGTTGCGCTGTTGACCTAACCCCCTCGGGCCACCAAGCACATGGCACAGGCCACTGGTTGGTCCATGGCATCCCTGGTAGCCACAGAAAGGCCTCTGTGGCTCACCTTATCCGACCTCCCAGATAAGGATAGAGCTGAAGGGCTACAAACTGGCGTGAGAGGTCCTGTCGTGGTCCCAGGGCAAAGTCCTCTCATTGAAAGCCGTTTACATCCTGGGATGGTTGAATGTCAGAGCAGACGCTCTTTTGAGACAAAGACCGAGTGGAGCAGGTATGGCGGAGGTTCTACCGAGCCCAGGTGGATCTTTTTGCGACCCGGGAGACTTTGCACTGTCCCCTATGGTTCTCCCTCTCTCACCCAGCCCCGTTAGGGCTGGATGCCATGGTACAGTCATGGCCGAGGCTACGTCTGTACGCCTTTCTCCGCATTTTCCCCGCACTCCCTATCGCGCTGCTCTCTGGAGTTCTGGAGTGAGGTCGCCGGAAAGGAGTCCGTCTCCTCCTGGTAGCACCTCGTCCGGCGCTGCTAGATGGCGACGCGAAGCCAGAAAGCGAAGATTGTGGTGAAAATTAAGATAAGCAAAGAAGAAAAAAAAAAAAGTTTAGGGACAAATAGTATACAGTAGTGATAGTAAAAAAACGAGTTTTCCCTCCGCTTATCGCCTCTACCCATATTATTGTTATTTAGAAAAGTGTTTTCCTAATTTAATAACATGAAACATAAAAACGGGATGGCATTTTCAGGGGTTGGAACGGATTAATGCCATTTAAAGTATTTTCAATGGGGAAAACTGATTTGATGTGCGAGCAAATTGAGATTCGAGCTCGTTCACGGAACAAATTAAACTCATAGGTCAAGGTACCACTGTATTGATCTATAGAACAAAAAAACGTAATAAAATTTTACAAAATTATTTATTTATGTATTTATTTATTTGGTGGTTTGTAGGTCGGAATTAATTGACATATTTCTTGTAGTTTGGATCACTCATGCAGTGGCTCAACTACGATGGCCTAGAAGTGCAAAAACGGATGAACAAATCCGAAAACACAATGACAATTCAGACAGTGTAAAAGGAAGGTATAGTTTGTGAATGAAACACTTACTGATGATTGGACGAGACACCTGTCATTCAACATATACAGGAAGTATGAAATCTTATAACTTTGTTTCTTGTACATGTGTAAAGTTCTCCATTTACTTTAAACTAGTTTTTATTTGGATTAGTGCAGCTTTAAATATTAGAAAATAACAGAAGGAAACAGAATCAGGGAGAAACTGGAATGAATTCAGAGCTACTTTGAGGAAGAACATTCATATGCAGTGATGTTGGAGATGCTGCAGAATATCATCACATAAAGATTCGTTTCTACACTTTTACACAGACGTTCCAACTTTCTCCTGCTGCAGACTGTTACTTCAAACGCTTTATGGTCTGATCTCCAGAACTGGATTTACACAAAGGTTCCTCATCTAAGAACTTTTACTGTGAAGGACATTCTCTTTAAACTTGTAATGAACAATAAAAAAGACGACTTTCTTGTTAATAAAATTCTTCTGATGGGAAAATTTTATTTACACAAATCGAAATACTTGAAAATTAAACCAACGTTTTTTGCATTTTATAATGAGTTTATTTCTTTCACAAAATCCATAAAAGTGATTAAAAAGAAAAATGCAATGAATCTTTTGTCCTTTATAGAAAAATATGATTTACAGAATAAACTATAGCCCTGTTTATTTTTATCCTTTTTTATTTAATTGTCTTCTTCATCTTCTTCTTCTTCTTCACACACACACACACACACCTGGACATAATTCATATTTTATTGACTCTCAAATGAAGCTTGAATGAATCCCCCCTAAACACCACATGTGACTTTATATGTGTAATTTATTTTATATATATTATATAGACGTCCACTTACACAACCTTTACTGTGTCTACATTAATACACAGAAATAAACAATACACAATAACATCTTATAATACAGTCATTATTTATTGACTTTAATTCTTTTACAGGTTTTTCTTAAATATAATCGAAGTATTTTACTGTATTGGTGCCTGATAGAAACTCACATTAATTATAGAATGGAGAAAAAGAGGTAATAGAAGGAATGGTAGCAGGAAGTACTACTGAGAAGATTTAGAAGCTAGAAGTACTGTACTATATATATATACCTGTGTGTGTGCAGAGTCTAAGAATAAATCAGATAAATGATCCTGGACTCATTTTATGATTTAATATATAATGTAAAAAAGATTCTTCCTGCTGAACTACAGAAAAAAAGTGAATTCTGTATGAATATGAATTACTCATTAGAGAGAGGAGATGGATGGAGATGGAGTTGTAGGTTAAGATGGGGTTAGAGATGGAGAAGTTTTATACAGGATCTTGTCAATTTTTTCATGTGGTTCTGCACCCACTCGAGTTCAGGATCTACACACACCTGATGGCTGTTGTTCAGAGTAAAGCTGCAGATTAGAGAGAAGATGTACGTCAGTGTAGAACTGCAATAAAATCAGAAAATCTCACACACACACACTCCAAACCTCCACCATTATATACAGTTATATTATATTACACACAATTATACAATAATAATGCACATGAAAATGATCACTTTTTATTATTATTCATTACAATGAATTAAAAGAACAATGAGGAGGTGAAAACTTACATGACTGCAGGTTTTGTACACTGAGGGTCTGTTACTTTATACCCTGTAATGACTCTGATAGGGATTGGAGTTCTCTGGTAACTGAAACAGCATGAGTCTGGTCCATTTCCATCTGTAAGAAAACATTTCCACATTCAGTTCTGTGATTAAATGTTCAATAATTCGATATGAAACACTTTTATATTCAGTATAAAATGCAGGTCTGATGTATCTGTTAAACTGTTGCTGAATCCTGGATCCTGATTGGTTGCCAGGTGTTGATTAATTCTGTAGAACAGCAGCTCTGACAGTAGTGCAGGTTTATACTGTATTAATGCTCTCGTTCTGATACGTTTCTATAGCAACAGTTCAGTCACAGTGACGTGTACAGCAGACGCTCCACATACACGCATTAGAAACGTGTAATTGTTGATATGGTGACGTTTTCTCATGTATAAAATGATGGAAGGAGTCTCCAGTGTCAACACTGTTTTTTTATTTTGCTGTGGTTTAGATAAAATAAAAAATCTTGGTAAAATAATCAACTTCAGACTGTAACAGTAACTTGTCTTCATCACACTGCTTCATCACTCAGTATTTTACTGTAAACACTAATAATAATAATAATAATAATAATAATAATAATAATAATAATAATAATATATTATTATCATAATTATTATTATTATCAGTATTAATAAATATCAAAAGGAATTTTTGATCTTACTCTGGGCCGTTGTAAAAGACTGAAGGCAGGTGAGAACCAGCAGAACCAGCAGGAGACCACGAGAGATCATGACTGATGATGATGATGGTGATGATGTTGATGATGATGATGTTGATGATGATGATGATGATGGTGATGATGTTGTTGATGGTCACGATGTGAGCAGAATGATATTAATGAAGATTCCCTTCAGTTTATATAGCTGTTCCAGGAGGGTCTGTTTGTGGTGTGTGTGTGTGTGTGTGTGTGTGTGTGTGTGTGTTTGTGTTTGTGTGTGAGAAAGAAATAAAATTTCCACTTTGAGTAAGAAACCAAATAAGATTTACAGCAGTGGATCTAAAATTAGAAAGAACTGAAAATAATTGTATAATGAAAGTAATGAGTGCACTGGATCTTTTGTCACGGTCGGCAAATTTACCAGCTCACATTCATTAGTAATTTCATATCAAGTGTATAAGTGATTAAAATCCTCTACGCATCATGTGTTTATTCGCCACATCATTTCTTTACACAGAAACATAAACATAATAATAAACTCCACTGAAAATAATTTTAAATCACTAAACATTTGTTTTACTGATCCGCCTCAAATCAAATCAAACACCAAAATCCACCATGATGCACACGCTCAGCAATTAAACAGTTTTCCGAAAGAAAATGTTCCAGAATAACTGAGATCTAAATTTTCCAGCACTTCAAAGAAATCTGAGATCATTTTTAAAGCAGGAGTCCTGCATCAACCTCGAGTTCCCCTGTGAGAAATAAACAAACATTCTGTTTAAGTAAAAAAAAAAAACTGAGGGCAATGTGGTGCAGTTTCTGTAACCGCGGCAAACTCGTTTGAACATTGGTTTGCCGAGTCTCTATCAGTGGCTGTGATGTTGAATTTTGAATAGGACGTTTGTTTAAATCCCAGGATCTCTGATCTGTCCCAGGTGTGCTGAACTCTGCCAGATCCTACGCTCTGACTTCAAATTCCTATCCATCTGACATCTGTAAAAAAAACACATAAATAGTACTACAGTGTGTGTTTGACAAATAAAACCTTGTCTATGAATCAGAAAAAACACAAACATACAGTGGGAGTTGGAACTTTCTGGGTTTATATGTAATTAATCAACCAATGAGAGTGAACTCTGTCTCCTGATAAGTCTATATGTGAATGCTGATCTAATGCAGGCGGCTGAAGACGTCATTAAGTACAAATAATTATGAAAACAAAACCCGGACTGTGATCCGGTCACAAAATTCACCCGTCACATCATGTTTTACGCTCTGGTAACTGTTTCCTGTGTATTTAACATGAGGTGATCTTTAAGGTTGTTGAGATCAGTCTGCCCAGGAATGTACTCAAAGATCTGTTTTTAAGTAGTGAACTGAAAGGAAATGTTTACTGTGGTCACGTGACACATACCTGAACCTCCAGGTGATTGTATGGTGTGTAGTTGTACTGTGTGATCCTGTTGAGACGGATCTGTTGTAGGTCGTTTAAAGAAGGTTGTTGAGATTTGCAGCGTTGAGGAATCCGTTTATTCATGTGTCACAAGGAGAAAGCAGAAAAATAGTTTGACTGAAAATCACTTCAGTTTATGTGATAAAATTGGAAAAAAATGTGAGCGGCTTTTGTTGAACGTACCTTCAACTACTGTGTTGGAATATAAGCAGGTGATGTCCAGTAGAATCAGCAGAACCTGAATGAGTTTTGGTGAACATGGCTGATGGTGATGGTGGAAAATGAACGAGTAAATGAAAGGAAGATGATTGTTAATGATAAGTGGTCAAGAGTGATGAAGAGTTTAATCAGACAGGAAACTCATGTGGCTTTTACCTACAGCATGTACAGCTCGAGTGCACTGGTGCAGAGAACAAGCTGCAGAAGAACATGCTGACCATCACCACCACAGGGGCAGTAAAGAATTTTGATACACACACCTAATAAATCAAAGCTGCTTGTTTTCAAGAACCTTGAAAAAACATGTAGTATCAGAGTTTGAAACTTACAGTAATAAGTATAAATAAATAATTCAAATGAACATGTAATTTCATATAAACCAAATCATTTTACCATCAAAATATGCTGAGTTTTGTGTTTTCTATGTCTGTAAGTCAGGGCGTGTCAGGAGACACAAGTGTCCGTGACTGCACTGGTAGGACCCAAATGCATGACAGAATTGAGTCAGCGTTGAAGAGTCTTTAATGAAGACATCACGCAGCACACAGATCATCTGAAAAAGCATGAACACCTGCTAAACAGTGTTATTAAGCAGCAACACAAGTCCAACAACACAGTCCATAAATCCAAAACAGGATGTAGCAGATGGTGAACAGAAAAGGCGAGGCATAACATCCCAACCACAGTGGGTGAAGGGAACTACTGGAGTGGCTTAGATGCCTTTGAGACGAGGCACGAGGAACTCTTGGAGGACTCTTGGATGTTGGGAAAGATCTGATTAATTGTACAGCCAAAGTGACAGGAAGGAGCAGGGCTTGCAGGTGGAGCGACGCCTTCTACAAAGATCTGAGTTGGAGCAATGCGCAATGTGGTAGATTTGAGGCGGATCGATGCTCTTAGCCAAGCTGGGGAGTGGAGAGACCCCATCAGCAGAGCTGTGATGTCGTCCGCAGGTTCAGAAGCAAAGTAACATTGTGTGATAAACTTGTAGACTAGGCACTGTCCTGAGCAAGGACATCTATAAGAAAACATTTCCACATTCAGTTCTGTGATTAAATATTCAATAATTGGATATTAAACACTTTTATATTCAGTATAAAATGCAGGTCTGATGTATCTGTTAAACTGTTGCTGAATCCTGGATCCAGATTGGTTGCCAGGTGTTGATTAATTCTGTAGAACAGCAGCTCTGACAGTAGTGCAGGTTTATACTGTATTAATGCTCTCGTTCTGATACGTTTCTATAGCAACAGTTCAGTCACAGTGACGTGTACAGCAGACGCTCCACATACACGCATTAGAAACGTGTAATTGTTGATATGGTGACGTTTTCTCATGTATAAAATGATGGAAGGAGTCTCCAGTGTCAACACTGTTTTTTTATTTTGCTGTGGTTTAGATAAAATAAAAAATCTTGGTAAAATAATCAACTTCAGACTGTAACAGTAACTTGTCTTCATCACACTGCTTCATCACTCAGTATTTTACTGTAAACACTGAATATTTTTATAACTGTTACTGCTGCTTTGGTGGAATATCACATTTTTTTTTTTTCAGTTTCAGCCAAACAACTAATTTCCTGTAAATGCGCGTCTTTATCAGTCCGCTGGTGTATAATGATGTGCTGACTCTCACTGTTTACGAGGCTGAGAATCAGCAGGCAGAAGGCAGTGAAAGTTTCAGTTTAATGTGGATGAGACAGAGGAAGTCAGTGATTAAACATGACTGAGATCCGACACATTCCACATCATCATTACAATGCTGTGGTTTATTATTATTCTTTATTTCAACAACTTTTTATTCTTCTTTTTCTTCCGGACACTTTTTCGGCGAGTAACCCGTCCCGCAGTTTTCGTCCCAGCACCACAGGTGATACCTCAAAACGTGCGGCCCGTTCGTGTGAGGTGTGTTATTACTTTTGAAAATGAATGGGGAAATAATTTCGATCGTCATATCTCGGCATATCAACTCGAAGGAGGTCCGGCGCGGGTCGCAAGTACATGGTCCCAGAATTCCGGATCCGTTCAGAATTCTGGGAATTCCGCATCAAACAGGCCCCATTGAAAATGAATGGGGAAAATGGTCGAACCTCCGCCGTTCGGCCGGTGTTCGTCCGACTCGCGTTTTCGACGTATCCACCCGTCCGGGGTGCGGGGCCGATCGCAACGATGCCACCCGCCTCGTTAAATACCCCCACCACGGTGGGGCAAAGGGGCAAAAACCCTCAAAATTTCTAGACTACAACTATTATATTCGTTTTTTTGGCTTTTTCAGGCCCCCTGTTCACCCGACATGCCAATAACGCATATCCCCTCGTCTGGGGTGGCCTCCCGGACGTGCCAATAATTTTTTTTTAACATTTTGACCCCAGGGGGCAAGAGCTAGGGGTCAATAAGTGCCCCATAGAAAATGAATTGGGAATTAAAAGATCGAGCCACGGCTCAGCCCTCAAGCGTCCGACACGCACGTACGGCATATCCACTCGTTGGGGGCGTCTGGGAATTCCGCGTCAAACAGGCAATGAATGAAGAGAATGAATGGGGAATCCGACCCACCACAGATCGACTGGCGTTCGCCCGACACGCTCGTACGACGTATCACCTTGACCGGATAACGCCCGTACACCCCCCGTTCAAATACCCCCGGAACGACGAGTAGAGCAGGGGGCAATTAATCTCCCCCATAGAAATGAATGGGAAAACAGCTCTCATTCACATACATTGACACATAGAGTGAATGAGCCAGAGGAAAGCACACAGACCCCAGGCATGCCATACATCCATTTAAACAGCCCGGTTGGGAGAATTGCATCATGGGAAATGCTAGAACCCAATATCACTGGACTCAGCCTAATCGCTCGGCATCTAATCGCTCGGCGTCATCGCGAGACGCAGCGTTTCACTCCCCTCGCCGTGCCGAGGGGAACGTGACGTCACTGGCCCCGCCCCCTCATAAAAAAGAGCAAAAACGTGCGTGTCGGGTATCGAAACGCTCGTCTCTCCGAGTACGCTTCACACCTCTAGCGTTAGGCACTAAAACCGTTACGCCTCTTGCCCAGGTTCACTGCCGGGGTGTGGAGTTTTGCACCGGCAAGCACTACTCACATTTTCTTCAGGAAATGTCCCGTTCTAGTTTATCCATACTATCCGTAATTACTATATAAAATAAGTCAGTGTAACACTTGAATTGATCAGTTGGTTTTATCATGTGCTTTTTATACAAAGTCACATATCCATTGTCTACTGACCTGCTATGCCAAGGAATAACAGCATTTGTTTAAAAGTTTATGGTTTTAATGCTTTTATCCACAACAAAGGGCTAACAATATTTTTTATGGCTTTGTGCCTCAAGTACTCTTCCTAGGTATTCAACTTGTAGCTTGCAGCATTGTAGCTTCTTTTTACCCACATTATGCTCATTCTTTGTTATTGTTTCTAACACAAAATAAATGAGTTATCTGTCAAAGTACATTTAAAATTCCCACTGCAGCACTTGCTTGAATAATGATAAGCTTTTACAATATCTTCGTGATAATCTAGAGTCTAGAGTAGGTGTATTGTCCATGATATGTAAATGAGAATGTGAATGCAAACAGAAATGATTACTACTTATTCCTGGCTTTTATTGCTAATGTTGTTATTATGCTATACCTTTTTGATTTTCTTTCCATCACTGTTTATAGGGAGAATTTATATTTATTTAGAACGTTTACTAATCCTGCTGCTTTCACTAGTCTACTTGCTGTTGGTTGTTTGATCATTAATTGTTCTGTTACTTGTTTTAAAAGTCTCTCTGGTTCTCGACAGTCTGGGCACATGTGCTCTAAACAGAGTGTCCTGGTAAATGTTTTTCCACAATCCTGACGCACTTTTTTCCTTAATTTCCCGACAGTATCCACCCAGACAGTCTAGTCCATCTTTCAATTCACACATTGACGTTGTAACGGTTCTTGTTCATGTTCTTGTAGGCCCACTGTGAACCTTTGTGCCACAAACTTGGCGTCTTCTTGATACCTGTTAGATTTTTATCATGCCCAAACGAAACACAATCCTTGGAGAGGTTTTCCATATGACCTGCGATGCTCGTAGTGCCTTTTCTGATCAGGGAAGAATCACACAGCCCAGATAAAGACTCCCTGTATACCTTACATACTACCATCATAAATATTCTATAGACACTGAACAGACAAAGGAATGTGTGCATGCAGTGTGAGAACCGTCTTAACACTAACAATACCCCTGTAAAGCTTCTTAGGAGAATTTTCTTGATGTATAATGTCTTCAGTTGAACTGTCTGGGTCAACTAACATGGATACATTTCTTTCAACCGCTCCGTTTGTGCCATAAATGATGAAACTGTTCCCTGTTTTGCTAATCTTCTTCTTTTTTTAATTATATTCTTCTATTTCCTCTATTTCATTTTTATTTATTTTTTTCTATTTCTATTTTATTTTTATTCTAATTTTTATTTTTAGACAAGCAATGTATATAAATGCATATTCTTTGGCTTTCAGCTGTTACACTATCTGGTCATTCTTACAATCTTAAATATTTAAGTAACCCGCAGGCCACATTTCCACTCTTTTTCTCTTTTGCTTATGCCTCTAGTTTCTGTCTCTAAATCTGACATATTCATACTTTTATTCTTTAGTTACTCTAAATATATGTTCATTACTGATATGCAATTTATCCCAATTTATATCTAACATGCAAATATTCCCAGATCAAACAGATCTATATTTAATTGACATATGACAATCGTACAGGCATAAACACATATAGATGTTTATTTATTAATTATGAACTATTTCCTCATATCTCTCAGTTCAGAAATCTACTTTACTGTATCATCTTCTACTCCTCCTCTCCTCCACTTCTGCTCCTCACACAACGACATACATTAAACACAATAAACATCAATAAAATAACATCCTATTGGGCGTCCCCGTCTCTACCATGCAGATATATTTTGCTGATCAAAACAGCAGTATCTAGAGACAAAAATCACTTCATCTTCTTCATCCTTTCATCATCATTTTCTGGATCCTTTCACTCATCAGGCCGGACCTATTTAAACTGCGCAGTGGTTGCACCGAATCATGCTCTTCACACACATAAATAGCCGTCACCCCGAGACTTCCTTTCGCACACACATTCACACACGTACCTCTCCTACACCACAAACCTGCCCATTATCCGCCAAGTTATACCCAACCGAGTATCCTTATTTTTAGACCATATGGGAAAACTCTCCACACCGGGACTTGAACCCGGACCTCCCAGGCAATAACCTCCGGTATCCGGTATCAGCAAATCAAAAAAGTATAGCGCTTTTAACAATGAACATCGTCCTCAAAGCAGCTTTACACAAACACTGTGGTGATCAAAAGTGAATCTGTTCTTTATAAGAATCTCTCCACAACACAGTAGCCAACTCATTCATTTTCCACCATCAGCCATGTTCACCAAAACTCATTCGGTTCTGCTGGTTCTACTGGTTCTACACAGTAGCCGAAGGTACGTTCAACAAAAGCCGCTCACTTTTTGTTCCATTTTAAACACATAGACTGAACACACGGATTCCTCAACGCTGCAAATCTCAACAACCTTCTTTAAACAACCTACAACAGATCCGTCTCAACAGGATCACACAGTACAACTACACACCATACAATCACCTGGAGGTTCAGGTATGTGTCACGTGACCACAGTAAACATTTCCTTTCAGTTCACTACTTAAAAACAGATCTTTGGGTACATTCCTGTGCAGACTGATCTCAACAACCTTAACCTAACTGAGTCATTTCCAGACCACCACATGTTAAATACACAGGAAACAGTTCCCAGTCTGGGGATTTTTCATAATTATTTTTACTTAATTATGTCTTCAGCCAGCTGCATTAGATCAGCATTCACAAATAGACGCATCAGGAGACAGAGTTCACTCTCATTGGTTTGTTTAAATTACAATAATCCCAGAAAATTCCAACTCCCACTGTATGTTTGTGTTTTCTGATTCATAGAAGGTGGTTTAATTTGACAACTACACACAGGAGTGCCCTGTGGCGCATGCGGCTCTATGCCTGGTTTCATTATCATTTTCTTACTTTGATATCCAAGTTTGTGTTTTTTTTTTTTTTTTGTGCGTGTTCGCTTTGCTTGAGTTCAATACGGTATTTTCATGAAATGCACATGTGCGCGTGATGAAAATATCAGTAGAGGGATGATCATTTAAGTAAATGCACCGCAAAATGAAAATATGAAAATGAACACAGGACGTTTTTACCAGAGTGGGAGAGTTTTTTTATGTTGAATGTAATGACAAGCCATTCTGCCTTATATGTCAGGCGTCATTAGCGCCACTTCAGCTCACTCCATGCTAACATGCGACCAGGAATTTTCAAAAGGGACTGAACTTCACAAGCACAAGTCAGGCAGAAAAGCAGATACGTTTTTTTCCAAAACTGTACGAAGCGCTCAGAGAGCATAACGCTTGCGTCGTATTAACTGGCTTGGAACATTGCATGGGCTTAAAAGCCGTACAATTGTGGGGAGTTTGTTAAAAAAAATGCCTCAGTGACGTTGTTGAAATCTGGCCTCCTGAAAATGACAAACTTAAACGTATGGTATCAGACGTCCAACTGTCCCGCCACACTGTTGAACACAGAATATCAGACATTAACACGGCTAATGAATCACAGTTGAACTCTGACCTTCAAGCATGTGAGTATTTTAGTGTCGCATTGGATGAGATGCAATGTTCATTGTTAAACAATGACTGGTCTGTGGCCTCAGTACTGTAAGAGTCCATTTCTGTAATTATCATGTGTGACATTTACAACGAATCTGGCTGAGCAGAGGTGTGTGTGTGTGTGT
Organism: Silurus meridionalis; assembly: GCF_014805685.1. Taxonomy (NCBI): domain Eukaryota; kingdom Metazoa; phylum Chordata; class Actinopteri; order Siluriformes; family Siluridae; genus Silurus; species Silurus meridionalis. Next base: position 30,699,000 of record NC_060889.1, on the reverse strand, counting down.
GTGTGTGTGAGGAAGGTTCATGTGTGCCCATGTGTATGATGTGGTAACAGGGTAAAAATGTGGCTCTTGGTCTCAGACTGGTTGGCCACCGCTGCTGTAGCACTACTTGTGTATTTTTTCCACAGACGCCAGATGGAATTTGAAGCCAGAGTGTAGAATCTGCCAGAATTCCGCACACCTGGGACAGATTAGAGATCCTGGGATTTGAACAAACTTCCGTTTCCATATCCGACATGACAGCCACTGCTAGGCCACTCGATGTTCAAACAAGTTTGCCTCGGTTACAGAAACAGCACCTCTTTGCCCTTGTAGTTAGTGGTTCTTTTTTTAATTAAACAGAATGATTGTTTTATTTCACACAGGGGAATTTGAATTTGGGATTTTATGGCAGGGATGAAGGAAAAATCTGCTTAAGAAAAGATCTCAGATTTCCTTGAAATGCTGGAAACTTTCGATTTCAGTAATTCTGGATCTCCTTTCGGAAAACTGTTTAATTGCTGAGCGTGTGCATCATGGTGGATTTTGGTGTTTGATTTGATTTGAGGCGGATCAGTAAAACAAATGTTTAGTGGTTAAAAATTCTTTTCAGTGGAGTCAATTATTATGTTTATATCTGTGTAAAGAAATGATGTCGCTGTTAAACACATGATGGTTTTGCCCTGATTAATATACATAGTGAAGTGAATCGTCTCGTTCCTCTCTCCATTAATAGATCATTTATTTTTCTATTACAAAATGTACCCTTTTATTAAAAAAAAAATAACTTTTATCATTCATTCTTAAACATACACTTGGCCTATACTTATACTATACACTTTAACCAAGAATTCACTAAATACTCTCTCTCTCTCTCTCTCTCTCTCTCTCTCTCTCTCTCTCTTATTTGTGGTGATGTGTGTAGATGATGTGCTTCATGCCATGATTGTGAGCTGGTAAATTTGCCGACTGTAACAAAAGATCCATTGCACTCATTAGTGTTAATCAAATTCCCCTTCAGAATAATTAGTATGGACTTTGTTGGGTTATTAGAGCAGACTGCACAAGGGTGAGACTCAAAACCCTAACACTAACACATAAACCTAAACCCTAACACATACCCATTAACCTAAACATAACCTAACACATAAACCTAAACCCTAACACATACCCATTAACCTAACCCTAACATATAAACCTAACCCAGACCCATTAACCTAAACATAACCCTAACACATAAACCTAAACCTAACCCTAACACATAAACCTAAACCTAACCCTAGCACATAAACCTAAACCTAACCCTAACACATAAACCTAACCCTAACCCATACCCATTAACCTAAACATAACCCTAACAGATAAACCTAAACCCTAACACTAACACATAAACCTAAACCTAACCCATACCCATAAACCTACACATAACCCTAACACATACCCAGATTTATGATTAAACTCTTGATGTCACCCAGATGAGGATGGGTTCCCCTTTTGAGTCTGGTTCCTCTCAAGGTTTCTTCCTCATAACATCTAAGGGAGTTTTTCCTTGCCACAGTCGCCACGGCTGCTCATCAGGGATAAACACACACCATTCACCTTAACTGTTGATTTCTGTAAAGCTGCTTTGAGACAATGTCTGTTGTGAAAAGCGCTATACAAATAAACCTGACTTGACTTGACTTGACCCACTAACCTTAACATAACCCTAACACATTAACCTAACCCTAACCCCAACCTATAGCCCCAAAACTTAACTCAAACCCAAAACCATTAAACCTAACCCTAACCCTAAACCCTGACCCTGATTTATTCGATCTGCATGAGTATTTGTCTTCTGCAAATTATTAAGGTGATTTTATTGAACCTTAAAAAACATTTTATTTTATTTGATTGACTTTAATTTTATTTCATTTGAAACAGTTTGTACTTTATACTGCATTAAGATTATTCTGTTATATTTTTAGTTCTTTTCAATTTTAGACTGTTGTGAGTCTCATTTGGTTTCCTTTTCAAAGTGGAAATTAAATTTCTCTCTCACACACACACACACACACACACACACACACACACACACACACACACACACACACACAGCACAAACAGACCCTCCTGGAACAGCTATATAAACTGAAGGGAATCTGCATTAACATCATTCTGCTCACATCGTGACCATCAACATCATCATCACCATCAACATCATCATCACCATCATCATCATCATCGTCACCATCATCATCATCAGTCATGATCTCTCGTGGTCTCCTGCTGGTTCTGCTGGTTCTCACCTGCCTTCAGTCTTTTACAACGGCCCAGAGTAAGATCCGATTTAGTTTTTTATATTTATTAATAATAATAATAATAATAATTATTATTATTATTATTATTATTATTATTATTATTATTATTAATATTTGCTGTAGTAATAATAGCAGCAGTAACAGTTATAAAAATATTCAGTGTTTACAGTAAAATACTGAGTGATGAAGCAGTGTGATGAAGACAAGTTACTGTTACAGTCTGAAGTTGATTATTTTACCAAGATTTTTTATTTTATCTAAACCACAGCAAAATAAAAAAACAGTGTTGACACTGGAGACTCCTTCCATCATTTTATACATGAGAAAACGTCACCATATCAACAATTACACGTTTCTAATGCGTGTATGTGGAGCGTCTGCTGTACACGTCTCTGTGACTGAACTGTTGCTATAGAAACGTATCAGAATGAGATCATTAATACAGTATAAACCTGCACTACTGTCAGAGCTGCTGTTCTACAGAATTAATCAACACCTGGCAACCAATCAGGATCCAGGATTCAGTTTAACAGATACATCAGACCTGCATTTTATACTGAATATAAAAGTGTTTCATATTGAATTATTGAACATTTAATCACAGAACTGAATGTGGAAATGTTTTCTTACAGATGGAAATGGACCAGACTCATGCTGCTTCAGTTACCAGAGAACTCCAATCCCTATCAGAGTCATTACAGGGTATAAAGTAACAGACCCTCAGTGTACAAAACTTGGAGTCATGTAAGTTTTCACCTCCTCATTGTTCTTTTAATTGATTGTAATGAATAATAATAAAAAGTGATCATTTTCATGTGCATTATTATTGTATAATTGTGTGTAATATAATATAACTGTATATAATGGTGGAGGTTTGGAGTGTGTGTGTGTGAGATTTTCTGATTTTATTGCAGTTCTACACTGATGTACATCTTCTCTCTAATCTGCAGCTTTACCCTGAAGAACAGCCGTCGTGTGTGTGTAGATCCTGAAGTCGACTGGGTGCAGAAACACATGAAAAGTATTGACCAGATCCTGAGCGAAATTTGAATCGAGTGTTTAAAGCGTTTCTCTAATGAGTAATTCATATTCATACAGAATTCACTTTTTCTGTAGTTCAGCAGGAAGAATCTTTTTCACGTTATATATTAAATCATAAACTGAGTACAGGATGATATATCTGATTTATTCTTTGACACTGCAGTCACAGGTATATACAGTGTATATATATATATATATATATATATATATATATATATATATATATATATATAGTACTTCTAGCATCTTCTAAATCTTCTCAGTAGTACTTCCTGCTATCAGCTCTTCTTTTTCCTCTTTTTCTACATTCTATAATTAATGTGAGTTTCTAATCAGGCACCAATACAGTAAAATACTTTGATTATATTCAACAAAAACCTGTAAAAGAATTAAAGTCAATAAATAATGACTGTATTATAAGATGTTATTGTGTATTGTTTATTTCTGTGTATTAATGTAGACATAGTAAAGGTTGTGTAAGTGGATGTCTATATAATATATATAAAGTCACATGTGGTGTTTGGGGGGGATTCATTCAAGGCTTCATTTGAAAGTCAATAGAATAATACAGTTGTGTTCAAAATTATTCAACCCCCAATGCTGTAAATGGTTTTAGGGAATTTAGTGTACATTTGTAATTGTATTCAGAATGAAATCCTACAAGGACTTCTTAAAGAACCATATGCAACTAAAATTACATCAATTAGTTTTGTAATACAGTAGTAAATGTTTCTTTTGTGAATTCTTCATTGACATAATTATTCAACCCCCAAGTGACATTCAATCTTAGTACTTAGTACAACATCCTTTTACAGTTATAACAGCTTTTAAACGTGAAGCATAGCTTGACACAAGTGTCTTGCAGCGATCTAGTTATCCATTCAGTTATCCATTCATCATGGGCAAAAGCCTCCAGTTCAGTCACATTTAGGCTTGCGCACTGCAACTGCTTTCTTTAAGTCCCACCAGAGGTTCTCAATCGGATTTAAGTCTGGTGACTGCGATGGCCACTTCAAAATGTTCCAGCCTTTAATCTGCAACCATGCTCTAGTGGACTTGGAGGTATGCTTGGGATCATTGTCCTGTTGAAAGGTCCAACGTCTTTCAAGCCTCAGGTTTGTGACGGACTGCATCACATTGTCATCCAATATCTCCTGGTACTGAAGAGAATTCATGGTACCTTGCACACGCTGAAGCTTCCCAGTACCTGCAGAAGCAAAACAGCCCCAAAGCATGATTGACCCCCCGCCATGCTTCACAGTAGGCAAGGTGTTCTTTTCTTCATAGGCCTTGTTCTTCCTCCTCCAAACATAGCGTTGATCCATGGGCCCAAACAGTTCTAATTTTGTTTCATCAGTCCACAGAACACTATCCCAAAACTTCTGTGGTTTGTCCACATGACTTTTGGCATACTGCAGTCGACTCTTCTTATTCTTTGGGGACAGCAAGGTGCGCCTGGGAGTTCTGGCATGGAGGCCTTCATTACGCAGGGTGCGCCATATTGTCTGAGCAGAAACTTCAGTACCCACATCTGACAAATCTTTTCTCAGTTCCTCAGCAGTCACACGGGGACTTTTCACTCTACGCTTCAGGTAGCGCACAGCAGTCGAAGTCAGCATCTTCTTTCTGCCACGACCAGGTAGCGTTTCAACAGTGCCCTTTGCCTTGAATTTGCGAATGATGCTTCCTATGGTGTCTCTTGGTATGTTTAACATCTTTGCAATCTTCTTATAGCCATTGCCCTTCCTGTGAAGAGTAATCACCTGTTCTCTTGTCTTCCTGGACCATTCTCTTGACCTCACCATGTTTGTAACCACACCAGTAAATGTCTAGAAGGAGCTGAGTATCACAGTCATTTTAAAGCTGCCTAATTGGTGCTTATTAGGCTTTATTGCTGCTCCCTGATATCCACAGGTGTTTTCAATACCTGATTGAAAACACTTCATTGAACCTCTGTTCTTCAGAGTGGTAGTCTTTAAGGGGTTGAATAATTATGTCAATGAAGAATTCACAAAAGAAACATTTACTACTGTATTACAAAACTAATTGATGTCATTTTAGTTGCATATGGTTCTTTAAGAAGTCCTTGTAGGATTTCATTCTGAATACAATTACAAATGTACACTAAATTCCCTAAAACCATTTACAGCATTGGGGGTTGAATAATATTGAACACAACTGTAAATATGTCCATTCAATACACAAACAAGTTGCCCCCCCCACACAGTTTTATTTGTGCATAATTATTTTGTTCAAACAGAAATGAGATGGAATCTTCAGCAGGGTCCATTACATCAGCTTTCACATATTCACATACAGTGAGGAAAATAAGTATTTGAACACTCTGCTATTTTGCAGGTTCTCCCACTTAGAAATCATGGAGGGGTCTGAAATTGTCATCGTAGGTGCATGTCCACTGTGAAAGACATAATCTAAAAAAAAAATCCAGAAATCACAATATATGATTTTTTAACTATTTATTTGTGTGATACAGCTGCAAATAAGTATTTGAACACCTGAGAAAGTCAATGTTAATATTTGGTACAGTAGCCTTTGTTTGCAATTACAGAGGTCAAACGTTTCCTGTAGTTTTTCACCAGGTTTGCACACACTGCAGGAGGGATTTTGGCCCACTCCTCCACACAGATCTTCTCTAGATCAGTCAGGTTTCTGGCCTGTCGCTGAGAAACACGGAGTTTGAGCTCCCTCCAAAGATTCTCTATTGGGTTTAGGTCTGGAGACTGGCTAGGCCATGCCAGAACCTTGATATGCTTCTTACAGAGCCACTCCTTGGTTATCCTGGCTGTGTGCTTCGGGTCATTGTCATGTTGGAAGACCCAGCCTCAACCCATCTTCAATGCTCTAACTGAGGGAAGGAGGTTGTTACCCAAAATCTCGCAATACATGGCCCCGGTCATCCTCTCCTTAATACAGTGCAGTCGCCCTGTCCCATGTGCAAATAAAACACCCCCAAAGCATGATGCTACCACCCCCATGCTTCACAGTAGGGATGGTGTTCTTGGGATGGTACTCATCATTCTTCTTCCTCCAAAAACGTTTAGTGGAATTAGGACCCAAAAGTTCTATTTTGGTCTCATCTGACCACATGACTTTCTCCCATGACTCCTCTGGATCATCCAAATGGTCATTGGCAAACTTGCAAGACGTGCCTGGACATGTGCTGGTTTAAGCAGGGGAACCTTTCATGCCATGCATGATTTCAAACCATGACGTCTTAGTGTATTACCAACAGTAACCTTGGAAACGGTGGTCCCAGATCTTGCATGGAGCCCCAGTCCGAGGGAGATTGACAGTCATGTTTAGCTTCTTCCATTTTCTAATGATTGCTCCAACAGTGGACCTTTTTTCACCAAGCTGCTTGGCAATTTCCCCGTAGTCCTTTCCAGCCTTGTGGAGGTGTACAATTTTGTCTCTAGTGTCTTTGGACAGCTCTTTGGTCTTGGCCATGTTAGTAGTTGGATTCTTACTGATTGTATGGGGTGGACAGGTGTCTTTATGCAGCTAACGACCTCAAACAGGTGCATCTAATTTAGGATAATAAATGTAGTGGAGGTGGACATTTTAAAGGCAGACTAACAGGTCTTTGAGGGTCAGAATTCTAGCTGATAGACAGGTGTTTAAATACTTATTTGCAGCTGTATCATAGTGAAGTGAATCGTCTCGTTCCTCTCTCCATTAATAGATCATTTATATTTCTTTTACAAAATGCACCTTTTTACAAAAAAAAAAAAAAACCTTTTTTCATTCATTCTTAAACATACACTTGGCCTATATTAAAAATATATATAATATAAAATAAAATATATTTAAAATAAATATTTTAAAAATCATATATTGTGATTTCTGGATTTTTTTTTTAGATTATGTCTCTCACAGTGGACATGCACCTACGATGACAATTTCAGACCCCTCCATGATTTCTAAGTGGGAGAACTTGCAAAATAGCAGCGTGTTCAAATACTTATTTTCCTCTCTGTATCAGGACACAGAGTTTATTCTAATGGGTTCACTCAGATGATTAAATAAAACCCAGAAATTCCAGTGCAGGTGTGTGTGTGTGTGTGTGTGTGTGTGTGTGTGTGTGTGTGTGTGTTTGCAGAAGGCTTTATTTGTCAAACATCCACTGTAGCACCATGAAATTCCTTATTTTCCAAAATACACCAGCTTGTAAGGACATTGAGGTCAAAGCACAGGCTCTTCTGTAAAACAGCACCCCTGGAGCAGAGAGGGTTAAGGGCCTTGCTCAAGGGCCCAACAGTGGCAGCTTGTTGGTGCTGCCACACATTATTCCATTACCTGTGTGTTAGCATCATGATCATGTAAATTTTGTTGGGAAATCAGATCAGGGAACATCTCTTACTCTGCTGCCATGGGACAGGCCTGCTTATTCGTTTCCTGAAATACAGAACAAAAGTATGAGCAAGCAATTCATTCTTAGAAAATCATGAAAGTGGAGATATTCAATAGCATATGGGGGGCTGCAATCAATCTCATCTTAGATACCTGTCTAAACAACCATCAGGTCAGAATGTCTACATTTTTGTGTGTAATAAGTCAGGTTTTGATACTGAAAACTGTTGCCCAAATGATATAGATTATTTAAAGTGAGGTCCAATCGGGAGGGCCCCATAAAATACAAGACAAGAAACCAGTGTGTGTGTGTGTGTGTGTGTGTGTGTAAATACAATTCAAACAACAAAACCTAAAAATGAGTTTGGGCGGGCCCCACCAGGACAACACTAGAAACGTACATGTGTAAGGATGCCTAGACACAAGAGGGATGGACTAAAATCAAGAAATGCACTATATTATGCTGCCTCTCAAAGAGCACAACATTGCTGAGAGCCCAACAATCCAAAGACTGTTGTGAAACATTTATGAATTATCACGTCAGTGAGACAGGACCTCATAGGACAGGTACCTGAGAGCACTATGGCTCCTTTGTGCTCAGCTGTTTTTTTATATTTCGAACCCGTTTTTCTCTCCACTATTTCAGACATTGTTTTATCCTTAAGGCCAACATCATCTCCTCTAGATGTAGTACTGACAAGACTACTCAAAGAGGTTTTCAGTTGCATGGGTCTCTGCCTTGTAGCCTTTTTTTAATGATTGTCTTAGGTTGAGGTATGTGCCAGATGCTTTTAGACACGCTGTCATCGCTCCACTCTTGAAAAAACCCACCTTGACCCTTCTGTTTTAGCTCATTTCAGACCCATTGCACAAGTCCCCTTCCTCTCTGAAATACTAGAGAAACTTGTATTTTTATCAATTACAACTATTTTTAAATGAAAATTCTATTCTGGATAAATTTCAATCTGGTTTTAGAACATGTCATAGCACCGAGTCTGCCCTATTAAAGATTCACAATCATATAATGCTCACAAGACATAGTGGCTGCCCAGTTGTGTTGATCCTTTTAGAGCAGGGGTGTCAAAAGGGCAAAGGGGCCAAAACTCAAATCACACTTTAGGTCATCGGCCGAACAGGAAAAACATTTATTAAACACACTAAAACTTTTTTTTTTTTTTTTTAAACATAAATATGAATAAAAAAAGACAGAAATATTATTCCAGAATAAATAAACTTAAACTTTAAATAACTTAAAATATTTAGCTCTCCATAAAAAATATATATTCTGTCAAAATTATACAAGTTAGAAATATGAACATGCTGCAAAAAAAACCCTGAAAAAAAAAAAAAATAGAAATTGTGCTTTTAAGTAAACGTTAAAATAACAAGAAATTAAAACAATCGGATTTCTTTGCTCTTATCTCCAGTCAAACACCAGACATCTCACACCTTCTTCATGCAGCTCTTCAGAAACTCTCCCTGTAAAAATTGTACATCGGGCCAGATGTGGCCCACGGGCCTTGAGTTTGACACGTGTTTTAGACCTTACAGCCTTTGACACCATAGATCATAAAATTCTCATCTCTCGGCTAAACAATTTGGGGTACAGTGTTTGATAGGTTCATGTATTACAATTTAAATAGAAGTTTTTCTGTGAGATTGGGTGGCATCTCATCCATGAGCGTCCCTCAACTCTACAGTGTACCACAGGGAACGATACTTGGCCCGGTGTTGTTCTCCTTAAATATGCTACCTCTGAGTAATATCATTAGAAAACACAATATCTCATTCCACTTCTTTGCTGATATCACTCAATTATATGTTCCATTAAAACCAGATTCACTGGACACAGATTCATGCTCCAGTCCCTGTCCGGCTGTTTAACTGACATTAAATGTTGGCTGGCTAGTAATTTTTTAAGTCTTAATGACAATAAGTGTGAATGTATACGATTTCGTAGGCTGGAGCAGCCTAATTTTAAACTTAGGGGTCTCGCACCAGAATTTAAAAACGAGCTTCACAACCTAGGCGTTATATTTGGTGGCAATATGCATTTTGCGAATAATCTCGGTTGTAAAATCAAGCTTCTTTCAACTTTGTCTACTATCAAAGGTGAAACCTATCATTTGCTTTTATTAGTTCTAGATTAGATTACTGTAATGCTCTTTATTCATGCATTAATCACTCTCTCTCTATCTACAGCTGGTTCAGAATGCTGCAGCACGGCTTTTAACTGGTACCAGTAAGCGTGTACACATCACCCTGGTCCTTTCCTCTCTCCACTGGATCCCAGTACGGTACAGGATTCAATATAAAATCCTATTAGTTGTTTTCAAATCTCTGTCTGGTACGACCCCAACCTATTTAAATCAACTTATCCATCTGTGCACCCATGGCCAAACTCTCAGGTCCTCTAATCACGTCTTGCTCAAAGCGCCTAGAACAAGATATAAACCGGGGTGATCGCGCTTTCTCAGTTGCAGATCCTTACTTTGGAATTCCCTCCCTCCTGATCTTACCTCTGAAAGGGAATTCCCTACTTCTAAAGCTAAACTAAAGACCCACTTATTTACCCAAGCCTTTGTTGTGTAGTAGGGGGTGTGCTCAGTCTCCTGCTTCTTAACGTTTATTTTATTTGTTGTGTTTTAATGCTTATTTTATTTCTCTTCTGTTTTCATTCTTACTATTTACTTTTATGATATAGCTATATTTTATTACTTTTATGTTAACTCTAATTTTATCACTATTTTGCACTATGTTCAGCACCTAGGCTCTACCTGATAGATGTTAGGTTCTATATAAATAAAGATTAAATTAAAATTAAACTGAAATATCACTGTACCTTCATCGGCATTAATTAATTTTGTAAATAATTACACATAATATGATCATTACAGCCTGCATGAAAAACTAAATTTAAACCTAGATTTGATATAATATTTATATAAGTTTATAATGTGCGCAACGAATGAAGTGAACGCAATTTCGAAAATAACTATGTACTATTAACAATATAGCAAAGTTTGGCATAATCTAAGTGCATGTAACTGTGCAATTGTGTTACTCAACTGACATCATGATCTAATTTATAAACAAGTCAGTCTGTAAGTAGTTGGGTATTTTAATGGGTGTGTTGCCTGTTGGCAGTTGCCAAACCAGAAGTAGAAAGTGCAGTGGTTAAAATTTAATTTGGCAGGTGAAGGTAGCGAAGTAGTGGAATTTTGTTAAATTAGTTTATATTATGATTATCTCTACATGTATGCATGGTTCAGATGTTTTTCCCAGCTTTATTTCACAAGAGGTTAAAGGAAAATTCTATGTTTGTATCTTGTAAACACAGGGCAATAAAGCCTTGTGTTTAGCCAACTTAGAATAGTGCTTATAACGACAAACGACAGGTCTGATGGGATTATTTCTTTTCTCAAGTCACAGCACAATTGACCCTAGTGCCTGCGTTAATAAAGGGGCAAACTTCAGTTTCCCTTTTAACCCATTCAGAAAGAAACCTGAAAATAATGCACACAATTCATACAAGCAAGGAAAAGCCTTAATGAAGGACACGATCAGAAATTATATATTTGGGGTGAAAAAAAAAAAAATATATATATATATATATATATATATATATACAGTACAGACCAAAAGTTTGGACACACCTTCTCATTCAAAGAGTTTTCTTTATTTATATGACTATGAAATTGTAGATTCACACTGAAGGCATCAAAACTATGAATTAACACGTGGAATTATATATGGAATTATATACATAACAAAAAAGTGTGAAACAACTGAAAAATGTCATATTCTAGGTTCTTCAAAGTAGCCACCTTTTGCTTTGATTACTGCTTTGCACACTCTTGGCATTCTCTTGATGAGCTTCAAGAGGTAGTCACCTGAAATGGTCTTCCAACAGTCTTGATAAAGTTCCCCGAGTTGGCACTTGTTGGCCCTTTTGCCTTCACTCTGCGGTCCAGCTCACCCCTAAACCATCTCGATTGGGTTCAGGTCCGGTGACTGTGGAGGCCAGGTCATCTGGCGCAGCACCCCATCACTCTCCTTCTTGGTCAAATAGCCCTTGATGCCTTCAGTGTGACTCAAAAATTTTCATAGTCATGAGAATAAAGAAAACTCTTTGAATGAGAAGGTGTGTCCAAACTTTTGGTCTGTACTCTATATATTTATATAAATAAAATAGAATTAAAAAGAAAAAGAATCCAGGGGGATGAGAAAAGAATTTTTATATCTGAGGAAAAAAGGATGTCATGAAAAAAGACATGCTGCGTTGAAGAATTTAATTTCGCCTCTTTTATATACATTTACCCAAACCCTAACCCATAAACCTAAACCATTAACCTTACCCATAAACCTAACCTTAATCTATAAACCTTACCTTAACCCTGAAGCCCTGCTGGAGGATAGAAAGAGGAGACAGAGAACTGGTTGCTAGTTAGCCTGGTTGCTAGTTAGCCTGGTTGCTAGTTAGCCTGGTTGCTAGTTGGCCTGTTAATCTAGCTCACCTGGTTGCTATCTCACCTGGTTTGAGAACAGGTAAGAACGTGAGTGCATCTACATTCCACCACGTAGGCATCACCTTTATTTAGACACCCTGGTTAGAGGGAAGATGCGACCTCTTGTATTTTTCTGATAGCGTAGCCTGGTCTAGTCTGCTAGTCTGTTGCTGTTTGTTAGTCAGGTTAAGCTTCAAATACAGCCTACATTAGTCCTTTTTCCCCGTGTTCATTTCTTTGGCACTGTCATGTTCTGTTCCTGGTGTGAGTCTCGTCTTCTTGAATCCCATGGAACACATTGAAATTACACCACTTCACTTGACTATTAAAGCAAGAACTACTCTAATCTCTTGTCCTATTTTACCCAAACAACCCACACCAAATAAATAATTTTTGTTCCCACACTCCCCTAGACCTAGCCAAGCTGGGAACGTAACATCCACAGCTGTGGATCTTATTTAGATTCTTACTCAAACTGGAATTTTCTTTTCTCTCTCTCACACACAATTTCTCTACCCACACACACACACACACACACACACACACACACACACACGCACGCACGCACACACACACACACACACACCCTACTGAAACAGCTATATAAACTGAAGGGGATCTGCATTAATATTATTCTGCTCACATCGTGACCATCAACAACATCATCATCACTGTCATCAGTCATGATCTCTCGTGGTCTCCTGCTGGTTCTGCTGGTTCTTACCTGCCTTCAGTCTTTTACAACGGCCCAGAGTAAGATCAAATTTAGTTTTTTATATTTATTAATAATAATGATATTAATTATTATTATTATTATTATTATTATTATTATTATTATTATTATTATTATTAATAGTATTTGCTGTAGTAATAATAGCAGCAGTAACAGTTATAAAAATATTCAGTGTTTACAGTAAAATACTGAGTGATGAAGCAGTGTGATGAAGACAAGTTACTGTTACAGTCTGAAGTTGATTATTTTACCAAGATTTTTTATTTTATCTAAACCACAGCAAAATGAAAAATCAGTGTTGACACTGGAGACTCCTTCCATCATTTTATACATGAAAATCTGTGTATGTGGAGCGTCTGCTGTACACGTCACTGTGACTGAACTGTTGCTATAGAAACGTATCAGAACGAGAGCATTAATACAGTATAAACCTGCACTACTGTCAGAGCTGCTGTTCTACAGAATTAATCAACACCTGGCAACCAATCAGGATCCAGGATTCAGAAACAGTTTAACAGATACATCAGACCTGCATTTTATACTGAATATAAAAGTGTTTAATATCGAATTATTGAACATTTAATCACAGAACTGAATGTGGAAATGTTTTCTTACAGATGGAAATGGACCAGACTCATGCTGCTTAAGTTACCAGAGAACTCCAATCCCTATCAGAGTCATTACAGGGTATAAAGTAACAGACCCTCGGTGTACAAAACCTGCAGTCATGTAAGTTTTCACCTCCTCATTGTTCTTTTAATTGATTGTAATGAATAATAATAAAAAGTGATCATTTTCATGTGCATTATTATTGTATAATTGTGTGTAATATAATATAACTGTATATAATGGTGGAGGTTTGGAGTGTGTGTGTGTGAGATTTTCTGATTTTATTGCAGTTCTACACTGATGTACATCTTCTCTCTAATCTGCAGCTTTACCCTGAAGGACAACCTTCAGGTGTGTGTAGATCCTGATCTCAAGTGGGTGCAGAACACATGAAAAAAATTGACCAGATCCTGAACAAAACTTCTCCACCTCCACCTAAATCTCCACCTCCATCTTCATCTCCATCTCCACCTACATCTTCATCTCCACCTCCATCTCTATCTTCATCCCCACCTTCATCTTTATCTCTATCTCCATCTCTATCTTCCTCTCCACCTCCATCTCCACCTACATCTTCATCTCTACCTCCATCTCTATCTTCATCTCCACCTTCATCTTTATCTCTATCTCCATCTCTATCTTCATCTCCACCTCCATCTCCACCTACATCTTCATCTCTACCTCCATCTCTATCTTCATCTCCACCTTCATCTTTATCTCTATCTCCATCTCTATCTTCATCTCCACCTCCATCTCCACCTACATCTTCATCTCCACCTTCATCTCCACCTACATCTTCATCTCCACCTCCATCTTCATCTCCATCTTCATCTCCATCTCCACCTACATCTCCATCTCCATCCATCTCCTCTCTCTAATGAGTAATTCATATTCATACAGAATTCACTTTTTCTGTAGTTCAGCAGAACAATCTTTTTTACATTTTATATTAAATCATAAATTGAGCTCAGGATCATTTATCTGATTTATTCTTAGACTCTGCACACACACAGGTACATTTATATATATATATATATATATATATAGTACTTCTAGAATCTTCTAAATCTTCTCATTAGTACTTCCTGCTATCAGCTCTTCTTTTTCCTCTTTTTCTACATTCTATAATTAATGTGAGTTTCTAATCAGGCACCAATACAGTAAAATACTTTGATTATATTCAATAAAAACCTGTAAAAGAATTAAAGTCAATAAATAAATCTGTATTGTAAATTATGTTAAAGATGTTCTTGTGTATTGTTTATTTCTGTGTATTAATGTAGACACAGTAAAGGTTGTGTAAGTGGACGTCTATAAAAAAAAAAAAATATATATATATATATATATATATATAATATATCACAAATAAAGTCACATGTGGTGTTTAGGGGGGATTCATTCAAGCTTCATTTGAGAGTCTTTGTTATCAGTGATGTCACACCAGTGAGTGATCTTCAGTGTAGTGAAGAACACTCAGTCTTAATTAAGTAATAGTGCCCTGATCTCTACATCATCGAGTCTGTCAGGGATTACATGAAGAGACAGAAGGATTTGAGGCTCCCTACCTCCATAGATGATCTGCGGTAAGTTCTCCAAGATGTTTGAAATCTGCATCACAGATCCGGTCGCTTTCCCCAAATGTCCTCCCTCAGACGCCTTAAAACCTGGCAGTAGAACTCGCTATTGACGGTTTGGGCTGTAAATTAGCTGAGGACCCTCCTCTTTCTGTCATTGAGATAATGTGCTCTTCCGCTGCTTCGTCAGAGTTTCATCACCGGTGAAAGAGGGGTTTATCCATAGCACGCTGAGGAACCACAGAATCACACATCTGTTTGCAATCTGCTTAAACAGGAAAGAGAATAAATGTAGGGAGAAAAAAGACAGAGGGAAAGACCAGGACAGCAGAGTGTGTGTGTGTGTGTGTGTGTGTGTGTGTGTGTGTGTGTGTGTGTGAGAGATCAGAGATGTGTGTGAAGTACAGGACTGAAAAATGTAAGAAAATACTAAATAAAGCCAGTTATCTGGTAAACTTGTCATGTGTCTCCTTCCTCTTGCTGAAAGCTCCCACCACCTCTGATACCCGAAATAGTGGATCTATTCCTCTAAGACCGGTGCCTGAGACTCACACCCCTCTTCATCTCTCTCATTCTACCACTTATGTATTTTATTTCCCATGGGTGGGTGATCTGAGCATTTCTCTTGCGCAAATAAATGGCTTAGCTCAGCGATTTAATCGAACCCTCAAAATCATGCACAGAACTGGGAAAACTGACTTGAATTTTCCCTTTTGAATTATTATTTGACCATAAACCATGTGGGCTGCTAGATGTAATCTGTGACAATTGGGACAAGGGACCTTCCAACTACTAAAAATAAATGTAATGCCTCCTTGATGCTCTGATGCTTCTACACTTACAAGTACTCGGGTGCTCCGATTCCATCCCAGTAGCTTAGTACTTGTAAGTATAGAAGCATTGTTTGTGCTTCAGGGTTAATATACAGTGCGTTCAGAAAGTAATTAGAACCCATTTACTATTTTCAGTTTTTTTATGTTGAAGTCTGATACTTCTTCTTCTTCTTCTTTGGCTGCTCCCAATAGGGGGCGCCAAAATAGATCATCTGTCTCCATACCCCGCTGTGCTCTACAGCCGCCTCTTTCACCCCAACTACCTGCATGTCTTCCCTCACCACATCCATAAACCTCCTCATTGACCTCCTCCTTCCTGGTGGCTCCATCCTCAGCATTCTCCTACTGATATACCCCATGTGTGTCCTCTGCATATTTCCAAACCATCTTAATCTCTCACAACCCTCCCCATTTATCCGGGCTTGGGACCGGTGTGAGTGAACTGGCTTGTACATCCCTAATGGCAATGGTTCAAATTATTATTTTTATTTATAAATCTACACTCAGTACCCCACAAAGTTAAAACAGAATTCCAAAAATGTACATGTAAATGCAAATGAACGAAAAGGGAAAAATGTACAAGCGACCAAAAACCAGACTAAACTCCCGAGATGGGACAGAGTTCCAAAGGGATAACCATTACTGCAGCTCTCAATCGATCTTAGCTTTATGGCAGAGTGGCTAGATGGAAGTCTTTTCTCATGGAAACCCCATGAAAGCCCATTTGGTGTTTGCAAAAAATCATCTAAAGGACTCTCAGACCGTGGGGAATGAAATTCTCCAGTACAAGGAAACCAAGCTTGAACTGTTTTCCTCATTTCTAAACTTTGTGTTTGGAGGAAACAAGGCAACACTTCTCAATTACCTAAAACAATCCCAAGTGAAGCATGATGGTGGAAGCATCAAGCTGTTGGATTGGTTTTTTTCTGCATGGACTGGGAGACTGGTCAGGGTTGAGGTAAAGCTGAATGGAGTGAATTACAATGACATCCTCAATAAAGACCTGTTCCACAGTGCTCAGGACCTCAGTCTGGGCTGAAGATTCACCTTCTACATCACAACGACTATAAGCACACAGCCAAGACAACACAGGAGTGGCTTAGGGACAATTCTGTGAATGTCCTGGTGTGGTACAGCATAACTCATCTACATTATATGATATTTAATTTATTTGTTTGTGTATTAATGTAGTCTGACAAAACAAGTTGTAAAAGGGGATGTCTATATAATATATATTTGAAAAAATGACACATATAAAGTCACATGTAGTGTTTATGGGAAAATTATACAATTTCATCTGCAACACAGACCAATCACGTCCCCATACCCCCTTCACAACCAGGAAGTAGTAACTCAGTGGTTGGTTTTTTGATCAGAAGGTCTTGAGTTCAAATCCCAGCACCACCAATCTGCAACTGCTGGCACACATTTACTTAACTGGATAAATGTATAACGGGTATCTGGTAAATACAGTAAAATATAAACATATTATCATCTGTGTGAATCAGACTTACAGTTAATAGAATTTTAGGAAGAAATAAACAGAAAAGTGCAGTGTGAACTCATAATACAGAGTAAGAGTTAATGCCCCACCCACAGTTGGACAAAGTAGAAAAAAATTTAATAATCGACACATTAATGAGCTGCATGAGTCATATTTACTGACCTACTAGAAGGAGAGTGAATTTACGTCACATGGCGCCCTCAAGTGGCGCATAAAGATGACTTTTCACTTTCTGGTCTTGAAATACATTGTGTTGTCTGTGACACAGCCATTCAAACACCCTACTAAGCTGTTAATATAGAAACAGTAATGTATTAGAAGATTATAAACTAAATCTATAAACATGAGATAAATTCAACAACTTACACATTTATGTTCACCGTCATTCTGAGTGCAAACAAACAGACTCAAATGAACAATCATTGCTACATTCAAGGTGCTCTGGTGCAACCATGATGAGGAAGTCCATGCTGTTTGTGCCAGATATGAACAGAACAGGACTCAGACAGGAACTCAGCATGAGATACCTTGCCATTGGCTTTTTTTGCAGAAGCTTGGCTAGAGAGGCCTCCTAGTCAGCCATGTGTGGGAGCTTGGTGTTCGAGACCATCTTGCTGGCATAATTGGTCTCATAGTGAAGCACTGTATGGTTGGTCATTGGCTCTGAATTGGAACACTGGCCACCACTTTGACAACTTGAGAGATCTATTCATGAAGGTCGACCTCAGGCATGATTTTGAGGAATAAACAGGTCATGTGTGGCCTATCACATGGTTTTGGCTTGGAAGGTTGTCATGTCAGGCATCTTCAAAAAGCTGCTATATCAGCATCTGGAAAACCCCTGGGAAGGAGCCTGCCTTATTGGCCATAGGCTGGCATGTTAGCCCAAATTCTATCTATGTATATATAATATAATAATGATATAAAATCAGTACAGGTAATCCACCAGGATGCCTGCTTATGCTCCACCTGACAGGTACAGAAAACACAAAACTCAGCATATGATTGATATGGTGATACTCGATGACTTATTACTTTGAAATATGGTTCTGTCTACGAACATCGTGTTCTGCTACAACTTGTTCCAGGGCACCAGAACTGTGTATGGTTTGCTACAGATAAAAGCCACATACGAGTTTCCTGCATGATAAAACTGTTATCACTGTTATCACCATTTATATACTCACCAGACCTCTTCTTCTCATTTACTCACTTATTTCCCACCATCACCATCAGCTATGTTCTTCAATGCTCATTCGGTTCTGCTGGTGATCACCTGCTTCCATTCCTACACAGTAGCCAAAGGTAAGTTCAACAAAGGCCACTCACCTATTTTATAATGACTGAACTGATTACAATTTTTTCATCACAGATGAACTCATGACACAGTTTTGCTTAAACACGGATACACATGTACACACGGAAGGTCAAAAAAATCTTCACAACTTTTTCCTCCAACAAATCCAACTCAACAGGATCACACAGAACAAACCGGACATTCAGGTATGTGCTACGTGACTACAATAAACATTTCCACCCATCTCGTTTTTATGGGAAATTTATATATAAAACCTTCTCACCAATGGCTTTAGCTTTATTTTGCTTTAAAATTGTGGATTTTTGGAGCTGTTTATTGTTGTCATATCCATACAATCATATTCACTGGTATCTGTTTTTGTTAGTGTAAAGCATATGCTTGTATGTAATATATATGTTTTATAATAAAATATAAAACATAATTAGGGGTTAAAACTATATAAGTGAACCCTGAAATTTGTCGTTACTGTACTTAAGTAGCTTTTTTACGTTTCTCTACTTTTACTGAAGTATTTCCATATTGGGAGACTTTTATTTTACTACAGTCAAATATTTTACTTTTTACTCAACTACATTTGGCAAAATCAGTTGTTCCTTTTAATTTAAAAATGGATAAAAACTGTTCAAACACGCAACAACTCGTTCTGATTGGCGCTTGGTGGATCTACTGATCACCAACATACAGTTCGGCGTCAGTTCAACATCAAGCAGAACATTTAAAGAGGAATAAACGATGAAGAAACTCCAGACTCGAACTCACCACAACACACGTGACCTCATTTACATGACTTTTTTTTTTTTTTTTTTTAAGAAGTTCAAAAGAAGGTTTTGGTTTCATGATAATTTGAAAAGAAATCAGTGTTTGACTCATTAATATCATTCTATTAACTGATTGGTGTAACTGAGTTGATTAAGTAAAGAGTCTTGACTGACTAACTGATCACCGATTTATTCTTTTTTCTAATCACAGGTGAACCCATGATCTATTTTTGCTTAAACACAGACCCTCCTGCACCCACAGATTCCTCACCAACCTCCTGTAATTTAGCTTCAACAAAATCAACTCAACAGGATTACACACATGGGCATTCAGGTATGTGACCACAATCAACTTCTTCACCCAGCGTACTGCTTTAGAACAGAAATTCAGGCAGGTTCGTGGGATTGATTTTGACAACCTTGAAATAACTGCGTAAACTGAAAGAGGAAGCTTTTACCACAGTGCGAAACATCACGTGAAGGGTGAATGTTGTCACAGTCTTACAGTCGCGGTTTTATTTTTGCATAATAACGTTTACACTTTTGCCCAAACAATAGAAATGGCGTCCTCAGCTGGTTTCATTCACATATTGACAGATCGGAAGATAAAGTTGACTCTAATTGTTTGAGTCATATGACAAAAAAATCCCCCAGAATTCCAGTTACCAGTGCAGGTATGTGTGTTTGCTAATTCTTGGAAGAAAGCTTTATATGTCAAATATACACTGTAGCTCCATGAAATTCCCTTTTTTCCCCACATCTTCCAGCTTGTTAGGCAGTTGAGGTCAGAGAACAGGCTTTGCTGGAATAATACTAATATGACGCTAAAATGACAATGACTGTGTGGTTTTGGAACTCTGACAGTTATTTTGTTATATCAACCTTCCAAAAACCGACAAGTTCAGGAATCGTAATAAATAGTAAAAATTGCTAAACCTACAGTAAAGAAATTTTACATTTAAAAGGGAGTGGTAGTTCCAGTGTGTAAGGCGTTGGATTACTGATCAGAAGGTCGGGGGTTCAAACCCCGGTATCGCCAAGTTGCCACTCTTGGGCCCTTGAGCAAGGCCCTTAACCCTTCTTGCTCCAGGGGCACCGTATCATGGCTGACCCTGCGCTCTGACCCCAGCTTCCGAGCAAGCTGGGATATGCGAAGAACCAGAATTTGGTGCCAGTATCCAGAGTGACTTACAAAGTGCTTTGAAGTCTACAAAAATAAATATATTCTAATTCTTGTTCATTAAGACACACACTAAGAATATCATCAGTCTAAAACTATGTTGAATTTGTAGACATAATTTGAATACTGCTATCTGTTCAAATATCTTTGCATGAAAAATATTAAGCCTGCAGTTGTGGATGACTTGGCAAACTGTGTTCACAGACAATGAATTCTGAAGGTGTTAATGAGATCAATGTTGTGATTCCATTACAGAATCATGACTGTTTTAAACACAGTGCTGCTTGAGGGCCCGGAAATCACAGCCACCCAATATTGATTTTTCGCCACTATTTAGTCAAGTCAAGTCAAGTTTATTTGTATAGCGCTTTTCACAACAGACATTGTCTCAAAGCAGCTTCACAGAAATCAACAGTTAAGGTGAATGGTGTGTATTTATCCCTGATGAGCAAGCCTGTGGCGACTGTGGCAAGGAAAAACTCCCTTAGATGTTATGAGGAAGAAACCTTGAGAGGAACCAGACTCAAAAGGGGAACCCATCCTCATTTGGGTGACATCAAGAGTTTGATCGTAAATCTTTCAACAATACAGAACACTGGAGAGTGAGAACTAACATGATTACTGGAGTATAAGATCATAAGTAATGTTCTTTCTACAGTCTTACGTTCTACAGTATTAACTTGTCCCTTGTAATGATTCTACCTGGTGCTATTCTGACCACGTGCTTTATCACGTCTTCGATTTCATTATGGATGGACAACTAAATTGAACAAAAAGCAAATGTGAAATTCTGCGTGAAACCGGGCAAATCTGCCACAGAGACGTTTGACATGACATGCGTTTGACATACGGCGATGCTGCAACGAGTCTTTCAAAGGGTTTTTAGTGGCACTTCAAGAACAGAAGGACATCACTGAAAGATGACAAGAGAAGTCAGGAAGACCTCAAACGAGCTCAACCCTCAAAAATGTCAAAAATGTTCGGCAACTCTTTTTTTTTTACTAATTCTATTTGTGTCATTTGACACTATAGATCACAATCTTCTCCTAGATTGCTTACAAAATCACATCGGCATTCAGGGATAGGCATTGAGCTGGTTTAAATCCTACCTGTCTGATTGTTACTATTTTGGAAATTTAAATGCAGAGCTATCCAGGTTAATGAAAATAAATTATGGTGTGCCACAAGGTTCAGTTCTAGGACCCCTGTTTTTCACAATATACATGCTTCCCTTAGGAAATATTATTAGAAGGCATGGAATTAGTTTCCATTGTTATGCTGATGATACCCAGCTATGTATGTCATTAAAACCAGGTGATACAGCTCAATTAACTCGGATAACTGAGTGTGTTAATTAATTAAAAGACTGGATGACTCATTACTTTCTATTATTGAATTCTGATAAGACAAAGATTTTGCTTATCGGCCCAAAAAACAGTACACAGAAGCTCCAGCATTTCAACCTGCATTTAGACGGATGTTCTGTAACTACTAGTTTAACGGTAAAAGACCTGGGAGTTATTTTAGACTCCAAATTCTCTTTTAAAAATCATATCAACCAAGTTACAAAAACAGGCTTCTTCTACCTTTGAAATATTGCTAATTTAAGAAACATGCCCATATCTGATGCAGATGTGGCACCGGTGTGTCCAATTTGTTCCCAAAAATTGGGAAATTTAGGACATAGAAGACTTTGACAATAAAATGTATGAACTAGATTTAAGAATGTTACTAGTAGAAACCGACTACGCCACCCCAGGGGCTAAGTTACCGTGAATAACCCTTTATAAAGACATACACAAGACACCCAGGTTCTTCTACAGCGGAGTCAGGACATGAGACAGAGGTATAATACACACAGTTTATTAAGAACTATTAAAATGACATAAAATCATACATCATATACCACACAAGAATGCTTGGACTCCAGGGCTGAGGATCTTACTCTAATGATCTCCTATCCACAGCAAACACACGTGCACTCATACGACACCACAACCCCACCTGTCGACCACTGCACACCGAAGGAATCCACCACCAAGCAGAGAGGAACTTTTCCCTCACACTAGAACTGGTTTCCCAGACACCTGGAGAAGAAGCAAACCACATTATGGTCAAATCAAATTACCCCACACTCACACAGACTAAACACGATCATGAAAGGACAATAACAACAACAAAAAGCAAAATAAAGTATAACCGGAATAATAAAAACAGTCAATACCATTCAATACCCCTCATAAAATAAGCACATGACCTCTTAGCATTCCGCTGGCTGTCGGGTAGCATCCAGGTCCAGGTCTATATATAGCAGACGTTTCTCAGGCCACCTCTCAGCAGATCGTCACATTGTGGAAACAAACACACTAAATTTTATATATATATATATATATATATATATATATATATATATATATAAAAAACACATAGTCCGTGAATGCATAGCATTTCGCTCCTAGCATTTAGCACCAGGACAGCGTTGGACGCTTGTCCTGGCCATACCGCTCTATAGCTAATAGTTTACAGCACCATATGGTCAGGACAGGCGGCCCACGCTGATGCTCAGCACGTATATAGCATGTACACCGATGCAATGTCCCTCTGTCCGCGCTTTAGCAACTGACAGACCACAAGACAGCCAGGCAGCGAACCAACTAGACAGCTAGACAGCCAAGCAAAGCAGCAAAGCAACAAAAAAGGCAGTCAAGCATAAGACAGCCCGGTATGAAGACATTCTAGTCTTCATACCGACATATCTTTTGACATCAAAAATGAATACCCAACAGTTAACCGACTTACCGGTTCAACCAGGTCACAATGCGCCGAGAAACTCTAAACGGGGAAGTGCAATGATTTTAACCAGATAATGGCTGATTCCTCAAGCCACACTAAATAAAGAAACCAAACCTCCCTTGAAACCCAATTCACACAATCAGGCTACCAAGCAGGCATGTACTCCTAACAACAAGAACCTCTCCCAGCTGCTCCGGATATCCGGTGATGTCACCAGTGTTCAGGAAAACGCACTCCCACCAGCCGCCGACTGCTCCTTTTATAGACCCACTAATTTGCGAAACCTGGCTATCATTCCAATTGCTCCGCCCAACCATGTGACTGTCCCCACTACCACACAGAGAAGCTCGTCCATGTGTTCATGATCTCCAGACTGGACTACTGTAATGCATTACTAGGTGGATGTCCTGCATCATTAATAAACAAGCTACAGTTTGTCCAGAATGCAGCAGCCAGAGTTCTCACAAGGTCGAGGAAATATGATATAACCCCAATCTTTGGGGTTATATGATCACTGGCTACCTGTTAACTTTCGAATCAACTACAAACTACAGCTACTTACTTACAAAACACTAAATGGTTTATCTCCCATGTATCTTTCCAGTCTTCTAACACGCTACAATCCGTCACGCTCCCTGAGATCCCAAAACTCTGGACTTCTCATAGTTCCTAGAATAGCAAAGTCCACTAAAGGTGGTAGATCATTCTCACATTTAGCTCCTAAACTCTGGAATAGTCTTCCTGACAGTGTTCGGGGCTCAGACACACTCTCCCAGTTTAAGTGCAAATTAAAAACATATCTTTTTAGCAAAGCCTACACATAACACACATCACATCATAACCTTGTGCTCCAGAACATCTGATCACATGCACATTATTAACTTGTGCTGTTAATATCATGAACAGAAGCTACGCTAATTCTCTCCACTGCTTCTCTTTCTCTCCCCATCCCAAAGGCATCCTGAGGTTGCTCCAGCTCCAGTCACCTCCCATCCCATGAAGATTATGTACTTTTAAAGAATGAGATGCCGAACTCGCAAACATCCTGAACCATCTAGAGACGTACCAGTGCCATTTGGATCCCATTTCATGTGAGTTTTGACATTGGACCTCCTGGAGTGTTTAAAGGCTCTGGCATGAAGAAGCTGGTGTTGGATCTGTGATGATCACAAATGTTGAGCTATTTTATGAGTTGCTCAGTATCTCCTAGTCTTATAACCATATAGACTGTATAAGACTGTAGAAAGAACATTACTTATAATCTTATACTCCAGTAATCATGTTAGTTCTCACTCTCCAGTGTTCTGTACTGTTGAAAGATTTATGATCACACTTTTGATGTCACACAAATGAGAATGGGTTCCCCTTTTGAGTCTGGTTCCTCTCAAGGTTTCTTCCTCATAACATCTAAGGGAGTTTTTCCTTGCCACAGTTGCCACGGCTGCTCATCAAGGATAAATGCACACTGTTCACCTTCACTGTTGATTTCTGTAAAGCTGCTTTGAGACAATGTCTGTTGTGAAAAACGCTATAGAAATAACCTTGACTTGACATGACTTGATGATCGTCAGAGAACAATCCACATCATGTTACAACTGCAGCCACCTACTCGCCAAATTCTGCTCCTGCAGACTTCACCCTCTTCCTGAAGATGAAGATCTGGGTTAAAGTTTGTGGTTTTAATACCATTGCAAAATTACCATATTTTTTCCTTAAAGCAGTAAACTTCCACAGTTGAAACATTTCATATGTTTTCTATGTTTTATTACGAATTGAATATGGATTTATGAGATTTGCAAATCATTGCATTCTGTTTTTATTTAGATTTAACACAGTGTGCTAACTTCTTTGGGAAATTGGGTTGTACATATATTGCTGCACCACCTCACTGCAGTGCTTTCAGGTTTCAACATATGTTCTTCTGTCTCACTATCTCTTGCAGCATACGGTCATTTTCCTTGAATCCTGTTCACATGGTGTGAATAACCAGTTTTATTCTAACATGCTGTGTTTTGAAGTTCCCACTGTGTCGCAGCTTCTTTGCTTGGATTTTAAAGGTCTACTTCTCGTGTTTCCAGTGTCTCTATCCTTGTCTTGAGTTAGTATGTTTTCTCTTTCCGTGGTATTTTGAGGAACTATTACCTTTTTGTAGTAATCATTGTTGTCAAGATTTTGTAGAGTTTATGAGAGAGATTTGTGGATTTTTTTCTAGCAGTGGATTTCGGTTATGGGGCCCAGCAGGGATAGATTGGTGGTGCTGGAATTTGAATTCAACGTACATAACTATTAAGAGACATGGCAACATGACCTTGAAACACCTTTGGAGTGGTTACAGTAACTTCATTAACTTCACCACATTACCTTGAGGTTGATTATTTTACTTAAACAGAATGTTTGTTTTCATTTCTCACAGGGGAACTAGAAGGTGATGTAGGATCTTCAAGCAGCAGGTCTTTAGAAATAAACTGAAGGTTAATTCTGCTCAGGAAATAATCTCAGATTTGCATAAAGTGCTAGAAACTTGAGATTGCAGTTGAGAGATCAGTCAACAATTACACATTTCTTTTCATCTACAGATGTTGAGCATCCACCACGTGTTACAGCTGCTGTTATAGAGATTTTAATCAACACCTCAGGACCAATCACAATCCAAAATACAGTACTTCATAATGGAACTGGTCTATTCATGATGGCCCAGTGGTTATAACTTGGCCTTCTAAATAGAAGGTTGGGAGTTCAAGTCCCAGCACCAGGCTGCCACTGTTGGGCTTGTGAACAACTCCTACTGTAACTGCTAAGTGATATAAATGCTGGTGCACTGTATATAAAAGTATTTAATATCTTATTACTTACCATTTCATCATGAGATTAATGTATAAATATTTTCTCACAGTGCAACATGTACCTGTTCAATGCTGTGTCAAATTCGAGAGAGATCCAGTCTCTGTCAGAGTCATTGCAGAGTATAAAGAAAGGCCGTCTGGTGCGCAAACCTGGGATCAAGTTTTTACCCCCTTATTTCATAATATATGTAAATATCAGTGGCAGGCCGTGCATTTTACACCTCTGCCTTTAGTGAACTGAATTGTTTAGGCCGACCTTTCCTCGTAATGTCCAGCTTTTCTTGAAAGGTCCATCTTGTTAATGTGCTTATACAGTGTCTATGTGACCAAGTCAATTTCTTCGTATCTGTCAGCTACAGTGAAATTACAGCTATTAAATCCACACAAATATATTTGAGCATGTGCAGTTTGCTACAAATGCAGTGTTTGAGCTCTGACTATTTTCCAGTCAAAGGACACGAAAATTCTGACTTTATTGTCACCAAATTGTGTTGCAAATTAACAGTCTGATTTGTTAAAACAGCAGCTTCAAGCAACATGGACTGTAAGCTTAAACTGCCTCCCATCAGGTTTCCTCATCCCTGAGGAAGAGTAATATACCCAACACACTGTGGTACTCTAAGTGCCTCTCTGGGCCAACACTGTGATCCAGTCCTTATTCTTTTAGCCTGTTGAGGGACATAAGTAGGCAGCACCACTCCCAAGGGAGTAGTCAGGAAGTCATAATGGCTTCTTTTGTGACATCTACTTTCTTTCAATGGACTGAAAGTGCTCCTTATAATATTTTTAGGTACCACATCTCAGACCGTCCTGTAACAAACCTAGTTAGTGCATCTAGTGGGTGACCTGTTAGGAAGGAAGATTGGGTTGTCTCCTGCAACACACTCTGGGTAGCCACAAAGTAGCTCACACATGGAGACAGTTGAGTGGCAAGCGTCCAATTATACCGTTTCACCAACTCGTCACTTTGGGTGTGCGAGAGAGATCTCCTCATCTCCCTTGTCTCTCAGTTGAAAAGTTACTTCCTCAGTTGGTATGCACCTATGGTAAACCCGAAGCAAGCAAACATGCCCTCAAGCAGAACCTCTGCTACTTTGTCTTCCTCCTAAATGTGGACTGCATTATAAACCCTGTGCTGGCTGACAACTCGACTGGAAAGTTCTTCAGCTCACTGAGGAAAAAAAGAGCCTTTACATACTTCTATAGATCTTATGAGATTTGTGTAGTAATATTTATAGATGTTTGTAAATAAAAGTATACAGAGCCAGTGTAAAAATTTAATGTAAGACTTTAATGGTTTTTGAAAGACACTTGCATGTACCTTTTGTTTGTGTGCAACATATTTGGTCATCTAACAGTATGAAGATTTACTTTGACAAAACAAATATATAAATGTGCAGATGTTTCATACCATGAAGAACTTGCCAAAGATGTTTGATGATCACTTTCATGTGATGCAGTTCATCCCAGAGCAGTTCAATAGCCATAAAGTCTTGTATGGTGGTCTTCTCCAATAAGTCGCAATCCAGGATTATTGTGGAGTTGAAGTATGGAATGGTTGCCATGTTGGTTCAGGATTCCTTTTACACAGATAAAGTGTCTAACATTCTCTGCTTCAAAACAACCCCAAACCATTGAGCTTCTATCTCCATGTGTGACTGTGGGGGTGAGGGAGTCTGATGACATCTTCTATCCTGGTTTTTATCTTACACAAGTTCTTCTTTAAACAAAATTGTCCCATTTGGACTCCACAGAACTTTCATCCAGTCATTCACTGTCCAATTCTTGTTTAAGTGTGTTGCATAGAAACAAAAGAAACATACAAGTGTCCCTCAAAATCCATCAAAGACTAGATGTTTCCACACCATATATTAAGTTGTGAAGAGGATATACATGTCTTTCAGAGCAGCAACCTGATGAATCACTAGGAACCGAAACGTAACCACTTTGAATAGTTTTAAAGCCATTCAGGCATTTTTATATCAGTACACTTTCATTTAACTTTTAAACCCCAAACTGTTGTTTTATTTAACCTTCAGGCTTCACACCATCATCCTGCTCATGTGTTGTGCAACATAGCATGCTAAACGTTATCTCTGCCACATTACCACTTTATCTACACACACACACACACACACACACACACACACACACACACACACACACACACACACACACACACAAAAAATTGCAGCTAGATTTCCTGTACAAGAGGTATGTGTGTTTTTTTTCCCCAAAGCAAGTAGAACATTTTGTGGCGTTAAAAATGACAACTCGAACCAAACCACATTCACCCATTTCTTTTATTAGACGAGTGCTGAGGTGGTGCATGCATTATCACGACTGTGTTCATATTATCATCATTATTAGAAGCTTTAGAAGCATCAACAGCTTCATCAGTGGCCATGATCTCTCATTCCGTCCTGCGGCTTCTGTTGGTTCTCACCTTCCTTCAGTCCTTTGCGACAGCTCAGGGTAAGTCCAAGTCTCCTGTTGAACATTTTTGTTGTGAAAATTGTTGAAATATACACTGAGAAAAAAATAAATCAGCGGTTTACATTAATGACCCTTAAGCTGATTATTTTCCTAAAACAATACTTCCCTATTTATTTGTTTTTTTCTCTATTGCCACAGCAATGTTTCATTGACTGCAACAATTTCTTATTTATTAATAAGAATTACCTCTCAAGATTTCTTCTTTTTCTCCCTCTTCCTCATGAAGTTTAATGGTGTTTTTCTTTGCCACTGTCACCTCTGGCTTGTTCATTAAGGATAAACTTATCGTGACTAATTTATGACGCTATAATGTACATTCCTAATCTATTTATTTCTGTAAAGCTGCTTAGGTACAATGTAGAGTATGTTGTTAAAATGGCATACAAATAATATTAGAATCGAATTGAACTGATAAATAAATGCATGAATATTTTCACACAGATAAAATTGGACCCTTTAGATGCTGTTTTCAGTTCCTAGCAAAACGGATCCCTAAAAAACTTATTACAAACTATAGAGTAACAGCACGCCAGTGTACAAAACCTGGAGTTATGTAAGTTTTCAAAACTTTATTAGATTTGAAACATTTATAATAAGAAAAATTTATAGTTGTATAAACTGCATGTACATTTATTGGAATATAACTTTAAATGATCTTAAATTATGTTTGATATTGTTTTCAATTTATTAGAATATTATTTAAAATAATGTTAAAAGTTTGGCAGCATGTGAAAGTGTTAGATCATGACATATGAATGCAGTTATACATTGATGTGAAATTTCTCTCCTCTGCAGCTTTACTCTAAAGAATAACCCTGAAGTGTGTGTAGATCCCGATGTTAAATGGGTGCAAAAAACTATGAATTACCTTAACCAACGCCTGCATATAGGTGAGGATCTTCTCTCTATTAATGACAGCATTACAATATCATTTTACAAAATATTTTTCTTTTTCAAGCTCATTTTTGTTTGAGTAGCACCTCTGTTTATAGAGTAAAACTGTATATAGATTTCTGTTACTAAAGCAATAGCGATACTGTGATATATTTAAAGATAGAGCAGGCATTGGGAAAGTATTAGTATTAGTAAGTAAGCACTTTACATTTTCCCAAATTTATGTCACAGCTTTATTCAAAAATGGATTAAATTCATTATTTTCCTGAAAAATTTTCAATCAAAACCCCATTATGACAACGTAAAAGAAGTTTGTTTAAAATCAATGCAATGATTTAATAATACATACAGGATTTCTGTATTATATAATATAATATAATATTTTATATATATATATATATATATATATATATATATATATATATATATATATATATATATATATATATATATATATATATACTGTATATTATATTTAGTATTATTATACAAATATTAGGATAGTCATAGGACAGCTGAAAGGTGTCTATTGCTATTATTTTTATATGTTTTTTCTTTAAAGTGCTACAGAGTTATAGTAGTAGTTCTGGGTGTCTTTTGTTGTGTTTTTTGTTTCATAATGCATTGTTTTCAAATGATAAAAAGTCTAGACTGCAGGCAGGCCAATTCAGCATCTAAACTCTTCTACTACGAAGGCATGGAATTGTGATAGATACAGTAGGCAGTTAGCATTGACTTCCTGAAATATGCCATGCCTTCCCTGAAAAACAGATTTTCTTGATGGAAGAATGTGTGGCTCTAAAACCTGGATGTACAAATGTAAATTTTGATTTGTCTAAGCACAAAACTGTTTTCCTGTTTTGTACATATTGAATGAGCTTTGGGTCGGGGAGACGATGGCGGTGTTTCTGGATCATGTTCACGCATGACTTCTTCTTTGCATGATAAGCATTTGTGGATGACACGGCAGACTGTGCTCACAGACAACGATTTCTGGAAATGTAAATGAGCCCATGCAGTGATTTCCATTACAGAATCATCACTGTGTTAAATGCTGTAGGGGCCTGAAGGTCACGGCAATCCAATATTGATTTTTACCTTTCTCCCTTGTGAACAGAGATTTCTTCAGATTCTTTGAAACTTCTGATGATATTATTTTGAGATGATTTGGTGGTCATGCTAATATTGAGACGTTCTTACGAAGCATAAGTTAGACATTTTAATGTAATTTTTCATTGTTTTAACCAGAGCCTGACAAACCAGCATCCACTGCCTCAGCCCACAGAGACCGTAAGTAAATCAATCAGTATCCATAGCATTATACTTCATTGTACACTAATATCTGTAGGAAAGTCTTAAGATTTACAGTAGCACATATTTATTTATTATAATATATATAATAGGGTTAATAGTAGTATAGTAAAAGTATTGTAGTATTTACAATGTTATGGTTCCAGAATAGTAGTGTTTATATTTGTCTTGTGTTTGTATGGTAGTATAGATAGAATTTATTTTATATTTCATTTTCAACTCTTTGGCAATTTGGTGTTAAACATTATTCTGAAATTGTTCCACAGGTGGTAGACACAGTTTTTCACCCATCTGTACTTCTGAGAGACTCTGCCTCTCTTAGATACACTATTTATACCCTAATCATCTTACTGACCTGCTGTCAATTAACCTCATTATCTACCAAATGATTCCCCAACTATCTAATTGTAATAATAATGACTTTTTCAGACTTTTTTTTGCCCTGTCGCATGTTTTTGAGACATCATACTAAAAATTCAGTTTCAACATTGGATATGTTTTCTAAGTTTTATTGTGAATAAAATATTGGTTTATAGGATCAATGCAAATCATTGCATTCTGTTTTTATTTACATGCTACCCAGTGTCCCAACCTTTTTGGAATTGGGGTTATAGTATAATATTAGAATTGTGATATCTGTAGTGTTAGTATAGAATTATGCATGTATGGATTTAGTATATGTTGGTATAAGGATGACATTTTAATGTCATCTTTCATTGTTTTTTATCCAGAGCCTGACAAGCCATCTTCCACTGCCCATAGAGATGGTAAATAAATCAATCAGATATACAATTTTACTGTTATTATTAGTAGTATTTTTTATCAATATCTACAGTAGTATACTTTATTGTACTCTAATATCTCTAGTAGTCTTGGAGTTTTACCCAAGATAGACTTTTGCATTTATTTTTATTTTCATTTTATATTTATATTATATTTTATATTTATATTGATGAGTTTAAAAACCTCGAACTTTGGGGTCTTTTTGTTGTTCCAACCAGAGCCTGATTCTACTACCAAACCAATTTTCAGTTCCCCAACAAGAGCTGGATGTAAGTGAATTCTGAATTTTAGAAATAAAGAAAAAAACAAAATTATTCTTAAGTCTTAACAGTTTACTTTTATTAAAAATAACAAAATGAAAAGTAACCAAACCGAAGAGAAATCCATTTCAAATCAGTTATTCGGTTTGACCACCGTTTCCCTGCAAAGCAGCATCAATTTAAGAAGTTTTTGAAGAAACTTGGCAGGTAGGTTGTTCCAAACATTTTGAATAAGTAACCATTACTTTATTTAATCCCAGACAGACACAGTAATGTTGAGACTAGGAATGTGTGATGTTCCTCTCATCTGGCATTGTCACATCTCTCACAACTGCCATCTTCTTCTTCTTGTCAATCACCACTATGACTTGTTGGTCTATGCAGCTGCTAGTCAATCAGACTTGTCCTACAGGATGTTTACATTTACATTTATTGCATTTGGCAGATGCCCTCATCCAGAGCAATTTACAACTTAAGGCCTTGTTTAGGAGCCCAGCAGTGGCAGATCAGTTGTGGTGGCATTTCAAACTGTGACCTACCGATCCAAAGTTCAATGCCTTAACCACTGAGCTCCCACCTCCCACTCTGCACAGGTGTACTGTATGTTGTTCATCTTACACCCTGCTACTAATGGTCACCTTTCCACAGCCTGCACATCCTGTTACCTGTAATAGACCTCAGATTCTAGATGTTTAATGTTTTGGGCCTGTTCTTGTGCTGTCATGATCTCTGTGCTGTCCTCCATAGCCACTGGTAGGACTTCTGGATGTCTCCTCTATCTGTCAATGATACACTCCATTAAGGGGCTTGGTCTTTTATTTAATTTGATGATTTCGTTCTTCTCATCACTCTCTGGTGTCTGCTTTCTGAGGGAGTCTTTTAACCTTCAGAGTCACCATGTTCCTGATAGATTCATAAATGCTTTTTGTTTCATATTCCAGACCGCTGTGTGTAAATATTTCCTGTTTTCTATTTTAGCTACAAGTCATTCAACTCAAAAGGATTACACAAAGGAATTCGGTAATTAAATATGCTATTTTTTAGTGTGTGTGTGTGTGTGTGTGTGTGTGTGTGTGTGTGTGTGTGTATGTGTGTGTGTGTGTGTGTGTGTTTTCCCAGTAAAGACACAATGCCGGTGACGTCAACCTCAGAAACTCGGTTTAATTCAAATCTAAAATTTCCTTTCTATTAACTGTGGATGGTTTCTGAATTTTCCTTCTGGGAAACACTCAACTTTTCTTTACGCATTTATTGCATGTTTAAATTGTGGCATGTTTCACGTGACGCTTCCCCCTAGTGGTCATGGTAATATTGAGATGTCAGCATTCACACATGACATCATTACCTATCCTATAGTAGTGTCTTTAGTAGTATAGTATTAGAATTGTGAGATCTGTAGTGTTAGAATAGAAATTTGCACAGTTGTGTGACTTTAGTATATTATGAAGAGATTTCAATGTAATTTTTCATTGTTTTAACCAGAGCCTGGCAAACCAGCATCCATTGCCTCAGCCCACAGAGACCGGAAGTAAATCAATCAGTATCCATAGCATTATACTTCATTGTACTCTAATATCTGTAGGAAAGTCTTAAGATTTACAGTAGTACATATTTATTTATTATAATATATATATATAATAGTATCAATAGTAGTATAGTAGAAGTATTGTAGTATTTACAATGTTATGGTTCCTGAATAGTAGTGTTTATATTTATTTTGTGTTTGTATGGGAGAATAGACTTTTGACTGTAGTAAATGTTGGTGCAGGGGTTAAATTACCTGGTGATCCAGAACCTGACTCTTCAACCCAACCAGTTTGTTTTGCCTCAACCAGCACTGAATGTAAGTACATTTACATACACTATATTGCCAAAGTATTGGGTCACCTGGTCATAAGTACCGTATGTGATTTTTAAACGTTGCATTCCACATTTAGTCCCCTTACAATTCCCTCCACTCTTCTGAGAAGATGTTCCTCTAGATTTTTGGAGTGTGCTTATGGATATTTTTGTTTATCAGCCATAAGGGTGTTATGAAAGGCAGGTACTGATGTAGTTGAGGAGACCTGGGGTCAGCGTTCACATTCATCCCAAAGGTGTTCAGTAGGGATGAGATCAGAGCTCTAAAGCAGGCCACCCAAGATCCTCCCCAAAGCATGTAAACCAGATCTTCAAGGAGCTCACTTTGTGCACAGGGGCATCACCATGCTGGAACAGGTTTGGGATTATAAGTTCAAGTGAAAGCAAAATTTTATTATAGCTCCATCTAAAGACGTCCTGTACAATTGAGTGCCTCCAGATTTGTGGTGACAGTTTGGAAAAGCACCACATGTAGCAGGAAAGGTCAGGTGTCCCAAAACTTTTGGCAGTATAGTGTATATAGTGCATTTGGAAAATATTTAGATCCCTTATGTTTTCAGTTTTGTTATGTTGCAGACTGACACTACAATCAGATTTTAGATTTTTTACATTAATCTTCAAAGTGAAAACAGAATTCTAGAAATGTCTAGAATGTCCTCCAGGCCTACCTTTCTAGCGGCTGGTAGGACCTCTGGATGTCATTCAACTCTTTTATCTGTCAATGACACATCCCATGGTGGGCTTTGATCTTCTATGATTCAGTAATTCTATGATGATCTGCTCTTTCTCCTAATCACCATGTAGCGAATTTAGCTCACAAGCAGGGAAATCATTCTGAGTGATTATAACAGGTTATAATTACTCATACATATTTAACTTTTAGAATTAACAGTAATAGAATTAATGTTACAATAATTTGGTCTGTTCGTCCACCAAACAGACAGTATACTCTTTTATTCATTCTAAAGAAGGGGTCTCTCCCCGGACAAGAAAGACACAAACCTCCTTTCCTTTATAGCATACAAGTAATTTAGCATGTAGCAAGATCAAAATATTGCAGTGACTTTAAAACGTGAGCAGCACTCAGAGACAACCACTTATGAAAACACGACATTTAATGAATGGCACCACACAACATAGAATATGTAGAGGGAGGAAGAGAAGGAAAAATGAAGAAAGAGAGAGAAAGTAAAGAAAAGGAACTTCAAATGAACCATAACCTCAATGAGAATCATCAAGGAATTTAAATTCGCCCTAATAAAGGGGCTCGAGTCCGGATGTGGAAGCCAAAAGAGGATTCTTGAAGAGTCCGTTAGGAGGAAGTTAGATGTTCTGCCAGGTTCTCCTGTAAATCAGAGTAGGAGAAGTTTTTAAAGGTAAAGCTTGCTGGAAGATCTGTCTCACTCCCGTGTAGAAGAAAGGTTCTTGAGAGACGATTGGTGGGGGTTCAAGACATTTAACAGTCCTCTAGCCACACCCATCTTGCCAGGTATGAACTTGTCCTTGTCTTTGTTTTGTGGCCTGCTTACGTGTTTACGGTTGGTTTGTTCACTCTCTGAGCAGTTCATCCCAAAGGAACCATCTTCCTGATGGATTTATTAGGTTTTCCTGTTTTCTCTTTTAGCTACAAGTCATTCATCTCCAAAGGATCACATGGAGGAACACGGTAACTACATCTCTTCACTAGTAGTAGTGTTGCAGTGTTAAGTGGATTTTGTGTTATAATTATACTTCATTTAAAAGTATACTAATCTGTCTTTAAAGTATATAACCAGCTTCTTTTTTTCATTATTTATTCATCTTTAAAAAGCAGTGCTCGAACAAGACCGATGAATAAATGCATAAATGTTATCACACAGGTCCAACGGGAACAGATGTGTTTTGCCTCGCATGAGAGAAGAAGGTGATAAATAAAGCAGTCGTTCAAATTGTTGAAATTGGAACCTGGTTATTGGGTTTTTTTTACATTATAACTTTTGT
The DNA here is from genome assembly GCF_014805685.1 of Silurus meridionalis. Taxonomy (NCBI): domain Eukaryota; kingdom Metazoa; phylum Chordata; class Actinopteri; order Siluriformes; family Siluridae; genus Silurus; species Silurus meridionalis. Next base: position 30,663,075 of record NC_060889.1, on the reverse strand, counting down.
CTTTGAGTCTGTTTTTTTTTTTTTTTTTTTTAATCACAATTTCACTGTCAAACAAAAGAAAAATGTTATCTGGCCCTTTTAACAATGGACTTTTCTTTAAAGCATATTTACATAAATAAAGTTGGTGTACACTTTTTAGCATGATAAATGAGCCCCTATGAGTTTATCTTTAATAAGAACCCATCCTCATCCATCCATCATTACAGTTCTGTTATTGTTAAAGTTAGAAACTGATCACTGATGAAGACTTGAGTGTAAATCCTTTCAGGAATCTTTCTGTATATGGAAAACATACAATATATATAAATATGGAAAATCTTTCTGTATACTGAAAAGCTGCTGCTGGTTTATATCTTTAATGTTCTCAACACAGTCCATCTTTTAACTGCCAGGTGTTTTGCTCTTCTCTCATGTTCATCATGTAAAACTGCTGTGCTGAGTGGAAATACATTAAACAATTGGATGAATTGGACGTGTTAAGTCTAGATATGCCTCTTACCACATCACTACATCACTCATTACTCTAGTTGTGACTCATGAGGCTCAGTGTCATGGTCCAGGATGTGAGTGATGATGTCGGCTCTGTAGGTGAGCATCATGTCTGTCAGTAGGAAGTTGAGTAATATGAGTGAATGTAGGATGAGTTTGATCTTTTCCTATACCTCATATACTTTTTAGAAATGGTGATAATTCAAATTTTAGTAAGTTTTACAAAAATGTGTCCATTTCTATAATTTCTATCAATTTTTTTTTAAAACTGGATTTTAAACCAAAACCACCAGCCATCTATCGATCTCTCTACCAATCCACCCATTCATCCATCCCCCCACCATCTATTGGTATATTCAGCTCTATCCATACATCTGTCTATCTAATGATTCATCTATCCAACTATTTATCTATCCATTTGTTTGGCTCTCCATCTATATATCCATTTATCTTTTAATTTTTCTTCTAACTGCCTACAACTCCATCCAACCCACCAACCATTCATCTGTTTGTCCATCCATCCATTTGTTCTTTCTTCCACCCATTTACCATCCATCCATCCATCCATCCATCCCTGTCCTCTCATTTCCTTTTGCCCATTTGACCAGAGAAATTCCATCCACCCATCCATCCATTCATCCATCTAACTATTCATCCATCCATCCATTCATCCATCCAACTGTCTATCCATCCATCCATCCATCCATCCATCCATCCATCTATCTATCCACCCATCTATCCATCCATCCAATTATTTATCCATCTAACCATCACTGTTCTCTTATTTCCTTTCACCCATTTGACCATTGAAACTCCATCCATCCATCCATCCATCCATCCATCCATCCATCCATCCATCCAACTGTCCACCTATCCATCCATCCATCCACCCATCCATCCATCCATCTATCCTTACTATACATCTATCCATCCATCCATCCATCCATCTATCCATCCATCCATCCATCCATCCATCCTTACTTATGTCTCTTTTTCTATTTTTCATTTACTACTTCTCTCTTCATTCATCTAATCTTCATCCATTTCACTCACATGATCTGCATTAATTTTGATATTTTAGATTTGTTTATATTTATTGATTTGATTGTCTTGAAGGTCTAGTAAACATGTCCTGGATCTGCCCTTTTGTTCCTCTGGCAACAAAAGTACTAATTTGACTCATAAACAGGAAAACAAAAGAAATGATGTCATTGTAAATGTAGCGAGTGACAATGCTGATTTCAGACTGTGGGAATTTCCAGCTTGTCATTATTTTGTACTTCATCAGACCTGAGTTCTGTAGTGTAGCGGTGCAGTAGCAGTGTGTAGCAATGCTGCTCTGCCATCTAAACACATGACCCATAACATGACACATAATGCATTTCCTGCTCCCCCAACACACACACAAACACACACACACACACACACACACACACACACACACTCACTCTATCTCTCTGCACTTCCTCTTTGGAAAGTTTTCACTAATTTCTAAAACACACTGCTCATGCTACAGCACTTGTAACGTATTAGAATGACCTCATTATTATATGTCTACTTGTGGACAAAAGTATTGGGACACCTGACCCTTCCAGCTGTATGTGGTTTATCTCCAAACTAAAAGATCTCTTTGGATGCAGGAGCATGAAATTTCCCCTTTAACTTAAAACTAGGAGACCCGAACCTGCTTCAGCATGACGATGCCCGTGTGCACGAATCCAGATTCATGAACATCCACATTCCACCATTTGGAGTGGAAGATCTCCTGCTCCTGGTAACTGCACCCCAGGCCTAAACAAGTGTCCTTTCCACATCAAGTGCATCGTGTGCAACCAAATGTTGCGCAAAAACTCATGTAAACACTATAATATCATTATAAAGTAATTTGGGGGTTCAGTAACACACAGTGTGTGTGTGTGTGTGTGTGTGTGTGTGTGTGTGTGTGTGTGTGTGTGTGTACATAATGTCCCATACAGTTGATTTATTAATCTTATCTGAGTTAAAGAGTTTGCACTTAATATGTTAACTTTGGAAAAAAAAAACAGCTTACTCGTTATCAAGGAAAACTGCAACTTCCTGTCAAAAGAGGAACAGTTACATCATCGAGAAACACCCAAACCACCTCACACCATCACCTCCCCCCGTTCTTACCAGCTATATAAACTCAAACCCGGACTTCTTTCTGCATTACCATCGTTCTCTTCACCCCAGGAACATCATCATCATCCTCTCCATTATCAGCCACCATGATGTCTCGTTCTCTCCTGCTGGTTCTGCTGGTTCTCACCTGCCTCCAGTCCTTCACGATGGCTCAGAGTAAGTACAGATCTTTTCTTTTTTGCATTTATCATGATTATTGCTGAGTATAATCTCTGACTCTGGAGACTCTTTTTTATAGATGTATATATGCATTTATCATCCAGCCATCACCTTCTGACCAGTCGCAATCCAGAACACAATGTAACAGCATTGCATTTTGCAGAATATAATGTTTAATGTTTTTGTACGCAGGTGGAAATGGGCCGAAAAAATGCTGCTTCCAGTATCAGACAAAGCAGATTCCTGCGAAATACATCACGACGTATGAAAAAACAGCGTATCAGTGCTCAACCTCCGGAGTGATGTGAGTGTTTTTATTACTATTATTATTATTATTATTATTATTATTATTATTATTATTATTATTATTATTAGTTTATTACTATTAGTTTTTTTTATTAGTGGCGCTTCAAAAATCATTACTATTATATATAATATTAATATTGCTAAAATATATAATATTGCATACTTATCATTATTATTATTATTATTATTAATTTTATTATTATTATTATTATTATTATTTCATTAGTTATTTAGATTTTATTATAAGAAATTGGACGATGTAAGGTCAAAAATTTGTGGACACCTATACGTAAATTCTTTGTGATTTCTGATGATCCATTCCACACCGAGTCCCCATTTGCTCTTATAATAATCTCCATCTTCTAGGAAGATGTTCTGCTAGATTTTGTGGAGATTTTTTGTGAGATTTCATTCAGCCACAAGGGTGTTAGTAAAGTCAGCCACTGACGTAGGTGAAGTGAGGAGACCCGGGGGGCAGTTCAGTGTCCACATTTATTTATTCAATAGGGTTGTTCAAGGGGGTCCGAGTTTTATAGCAGGAGATCCTTCACTCCAAACACATTTAAAAACATATCTTCATGGAACCTGAGATTAATCATCATCTTTAGCATTACAGAAAATAATATATGAATAAATATTATATAATATAATTATTAATAATGATTTTTAGTATTTTAGATGTTTTGATGAAACTGAATTCTCTCTCTCTCTCTCTCTCTCTCTCTCTCTCTCTCTCGTCTGCAGCTTTACCCTGAAGGACACCCGTCAGTTCTGCGCTAATCCCAGCGACGATTGGGTGAAGAACATCATGAACCAAATTGACGGGCGTCTGTTCCAGTAGCAGAATCAAACTCGTCCCCGTCTTTCATTCCTCTGTCCTATTTATATTGTTGTTTTTTACATGTACTTGTTATTTATTACTCGGTGAGATTAAATTATTATATATTTAAATTCTTATTTAATGTTTTTTTTTAAATTAATTCACCGAATAAAACCAGTGTATTTATTTGTAAAAGATTAATTAAAAGATGTTGAACATTGTCCAAAAACCCTCTGTTTCTTTCTTTACACATTTGAAAGAAAATGATTTGTCTTTGATTTTAAAAACAATGACATTATTATGACATTCAACCCGAACGAAACTATGGAAAGAAATGAGTGTGTCCTTCTGTTAGATTGCAGTTTCTCTCAGTTGGTTTGCGGTGTTTCTCGAATCATCTTTAATATTTGCAAAGCGAATGCATTTCTCTACATAATGTGTACAATCTGCACAACACGCGGGATCCGTGTGAACGAACGTCTCATCGCCATGAGAATGACGAGTCTTTCGTTCACGAACACGATTGTTCATGTCGCCAGTGAGACGCCGCACGCTTTCAGTGTTTCTGATAAAAACGGTTCGGATTCCGACGAGCGAAACTGCAGGAGGCTGAATTTCTTCTGCATTCAGGAGTTTCAGCAGCACAAATACGTTCATTTGATTTGATTTATTGTTAATTGTAAGACAGAATTCACACTTTTACTGTACTGTATTTGTGTTGGTTCATTTCCTGGTTGTTCCTCCATTTTCAGAAATTGTAATTCTGTGTTTGTCACGAATTGAAGGTTCACGAGATTGACCTTTGACCTGTTTTAAAGAACTGGTTGATCATTGGTTGATCTGATGTCCCTTTATAAATTCATCAATTCAAGACACGTTTATAAAAAAGTTTTAATAGAAATTGCTGCTGAGATGTTTTGGGGGTTAAAACTATTCAGGTGAAATCAGTAATATATTTTGCTCAACATGAACATAAACAACTGATAATGTAGGAAACAGCAGACACCATCAAATGAACATATTAAAGCGTTCGCAATTTGATCAAAGTAACGAGAAATTGCTTGTATGATGCGCATAAGTGACTATAAAAGATGGAGGTTGAACAATTCATTTTATAAAATGTCATTTCTGAACTAAGAAACGGAGAAAAACTGTAATATAAACCCATGCTACAGTCAGAGCATGGGTTCCCTTCCGACCAATCACGATCCAGAATTCAGCAGATCTAAATCTCTGAGGAGCCAGAATCAATGTTCTTGCAACATCTGCTGTAGTAACATCTCTATGACAGAACACCTCCAGTTCCATGAGCTATAACATTATAGACGTTTGTGAACTATCCTTGTACAATCAAATAAATGGCAAATTATGAAACTTTGAATGGTCCTAGGAACAAAACCCCTAGTGAGAAAATTAGTAAGAATTCAATCACTCCAGCTTTTCTCTTTTTTTATTTGGAACGGTGAGTCAGTATTTAGTTGTGTGTCTGACCTTCTGTAACTGTATCTTATCAACAAGCTTCTCAATAGGAGCAGTGTTGCTAGAGCATGGAGAGATCTACAGGATCTACAGTGTTTCATTCTTGCTCATTTCTCAACAAATTGTCATTTAAAGTTTCATGTTTTGCTCCTTTCATCTCTCTCTTCTTCTGCAGAGAAGTGATGGATTGAACTATGCTGTATGATAAATAGTGTTCAAACATCAAGACATTTTAAGAGATAAAAAGTTATGCAATATGAGAACTATTGGAATTAGCAAAGTATAAGCTCATGGGGGGGGTCATCAAATGGCAGATCCAATCACTGACCAACACCTTTTGAAGTGGCCAATTACTGGCTACCATTGTACTATTATAGCCAATCACTAACCACCACTGTGCTTATTAAACAATCACTGACCACCAGTGTACCCAACAACCAATCACCAATCACCACCATTTCAATACTATTACTGACCCCCCAGTATTTCCTTTCAGCAATCACTGGCCCCCACTGTTTTATCTGACTGGTTACTGACCCCTAATGTTTTATCTGGCCAATCAATGACCCCTAATATTTCCCCTGGCCAATCACTGACCCCCATTATTTCCACTGACCAATCACTGACCCCCACTGTTTTATCTGACCAATCACGGACCCCTAATATTTTATCTGGCCAATCACTGACCCAATATTTTCTATGACCAATCACTGACCCCGACTGTTTTTTCTGACCAATCACTGACCCCTATTATTTCCTTTGACTAATTACTGACCCAATATTTTGCTTTATAATACCTAAAATGCATAAAAAAGAGCCATCTGATGATTTTTGTGTGTGTGTGTGTGTGTGTGTGTGTGTGTGTGTGTGTGTGTGTGTGTGTGTGTGAAAGATCCGCAAGATAAAATACTTGCCAATCTCATACTAATCAGCACTTCAGCATTTCAGCATCCGCCCGTCTCCGGAGATCCGTCTCGATCTCAAACGATCCTCACTCGAATCATTTTATTATTAATATTATATAAAAATAAAGATAATAATAAATATTTCATTTCCTTTCTTGTGTCTTATTTTTGATGTGTCTGTGTGTTTTTATGTCTTTGTGTGTGTGTGTGTGTGTGTGTGTGTGTGTGTGTGTGTGTGTGTGTGTGTGATATGTGGTGTGGTGTGATGCTTGTGTGTGCAAAATTGCTAATCACTATATCATCCTTACGACCACACCAACACACACAAACAAACACACAAACAAACACACATTGCACATTTTGCATGAAAGTCCCCCCGATTTTGTAAAATTCCAAATAACTTATTCAGCTATTCTACCAGGAGTAATTATGTAGTAAAATATGTAGTTTGTGTGACTGTTGGATCGTAGAAGTGTAGCAGTTTTGATAGACACTGACCAGTGCAAACCAGGAACATCCTACGCCAGCTGCAGTTTTGGAGACGCTCTGACCCAGTCGTCTAGACGTCACAATTTGTCAACATTTTTCCTGCTTCTAACATCAATTTTGAGAACAAAATGTTCACCTGCTGCCTAATAAATAAATCCACTGGCTAACAGGTGCCATGATGAAGAGATCATCAGTAAATTTTTCTTCAGCTGTCAGAATGATATTCCTGGTCAGTGTATATTTATCTTTCATACACGTCTTGGTGTCTATGTGACTGATATTCCTGGGCCGTATTTGAGAGATCGGACAAGAATGAGAATGAAATATGCTAAAGAATGAAATATGCTAAAGCTCAGCTCAAATACTGGCAACAACTACGGACCAGAAGGTCACTTCTGACCTTCTGGTCCGTAGTTGTTGCCAGTATTTGAGCTGAGCTTTAGCATATTTAGCCTGTAGTGTGCTGTCAGCAGGGACTTTTCCATGTTGAATTTGCTGTCGATGCCTATTAGCCTCGCTCGGTGTTGCCTCAGCATGCGACTCCTTTTTTTCTCTCTTTTTTTGCTGTTTGTGTATTTTTTTTGTCCTCCTGGTCTACTACAGAACTAACATGAGGAGGATCAGTGACTAAATATCCTAAGTCCCGTATTCCTTTCAAGAGGGAATCCTATATTTACATTTACATATGTGTCATTTAGCAGATGCCCTTGCCCCCGAGTGACATACAAAAGTACTTTGAGTCTCTAGCAATGAATAAATCTACACTGGTATCCTACATTAGGGATTTGCTCATCTTCTCCACACAATGTTGAGCCACCCACACTGCAGAAAAGGAAATTGTGCAAAAAATGCTGTTTGTGGACTACAGTTCAGCGTTTAACACCCTAATTCCTTCCACAGTCACTTCTAAGTTGGAAGTCCAGGAACTTCTGGGACTCCAGCTTCATCCACCCTCACCCTCAGCACTGGAACTCCTCGGGGTTGTGTTCTGAGCCCACTGCAGTATTCACTGTACACACAAGACTGTGTGGCCACTTCCAACTCCACCACCATCATCAGGTTTGCTGACGACACTGTTGTGGTGGGCCTGATCTCCAACAACGACGAGACAGCCTACCTACAGGAGATTAAAATCCTGGAGAGATGGTGCCAGGAGAACATTCTTCTCCTGAATGTTAGTAAGACTAAGGAGCTGATAGTGGACTTCAACATGAAGCAGGAGCGGTCATACCAACTGCTAAACATCAACTGGACCCTAGTGGAGAGAGTGGACTGTTTCCGGTACATGGGTGTTCACATCACACAGGACCTGTCTTGGTCCTGTCACATCAAAACCTTGGTGAAGAAGCCTGGCAGTGTCTGTACTATCTGAGACACCTAAAGGGCCTTTTTACACTTGCACCATTAAGAGCGTTCTGATGGGTAGGATCACTTCCTTTGAGCAAGTCAACTGGATAGATAATACTGAGGCAATTTATAAGAAAGGAGAAAACAGAGTCTTTCTGCTGAGGAGACTACGGTCTTTTGGAGTGCAGGGAGAGCTACTGAAGACCTTTTTTGACTCTGTGGAGGCCTCAGCCATATTCTTTGGTGTGGTCTGCTGGTACAGCAACATCTCTACTGCAGACAGGAAGATACCGGAGAAGCTGATCAGGAAGTTCAGCTCAGTCCTGGGGATTTCCCTGGACACTGTACAGGAGGTGGGAGAAGGAGGATGGGAGCTAAACTATCATCATCGTTGGAGAACGTCTCTTACTCCATATATGAAACAGTTTCATCTCTGAGCAGCTCCTTCAGTGCTCCTTCAGTACTTACTTCTTTTTTTTATCTTTTTGTATTTATACATTGTGTTGTGTATATACTGTATACTACATTATGTCTCTATTCTTTTGTATATTTGCATTTCTTTTTCTCTGCTGCTGTAACAGAGAAATTTCCCCAATGTTGAATGAATAAAGGTATATCTTATCTTATCTTCTCTTTCCGATACACTTTGGACTTCCCATAAGGAAGAGGTTGGTTTATAGTTGTAAAATTGAAACATTCTAATCAGGTATTTGTCAAACAATATCCTATGACTGAAGAAAAGGCTGCTGTGATTGACCCAATTCTGCAATCAGCTATTTAAACAGGAATTCCTTCCATATTCTCCTGACATTGACTTACAAAGTCTTCTACAAAATGCAGATGATTTGCAAGTCACTACCACTGACTGTTTTAATTGTGTCCAGGACACCATTCATGCTCCTGCAACACCTGGTTCTAAAGAATTCGAAGTCCTTAAGAAGAAGAAGCTACACTTCTGTCAGCCTGAGGTGAAAAACCTTGTTTTTTTGCTCTTCTGATTGTGTTGAGCTGATTATGGACAGCTTCCTGCAACTAAACAGGCTCTTTTACAGTGAGGAAAATAAGTATTTGAACACCCTGCTATTTTGCAAGTTCTCCCACTTAGAAATCATGAAGGGGTCTGAAATTGTCATTGTAGTTGCATGTCCATTGTGAGAGACATAATCTAAAAAAAAAATCCAGAAATCACAATATGTGATTTTTAAACTATTTATTTGTATGATACAGCTGCAAATAAGTATTTGAACATCTGTCTATCAGCTAGAATTCTGACCCTCAAAGACCTGTTAGTCTGCCTTTAAAACCTCCACCTCTACTACATTTATTATCCTAAATTAGATGCACCTGTTTGAGGTCGTTAGCTGCATAAAGACACCTGTCCACCCCATACAATCAGTAAGAATCCAACTACTAACATGGCCAAGACCAAAGATCTGTCCAAAGACACTAGAGACAAAATTGTACACCTCCACAAGGCTGGAAAGGGCTACAGGGAAATTGCCAAGCAGCTTGGTGAAAAAAGGTCCACTGTTGGAGCAATCATTAGAAAATGGAAGAAGCTAAACATGACTGTCAATCTCCCTCGGACTGGGGCTCCATGCAAGATCTCACCTCGTGGGGTCTCAATGATCCTAAGGAAGGTGAGAAATCAGCCCAGAATCACACGGGAGGAGCTGGTCAATGACCTGAAAAGAGCTGGGACCACCATTTCCAAGGTTACTGTTGGTAAAACACTAAGACGTCATGGTTTGAAATCATGCATGGCACGGAAGGTTCCCCTGCTTAAACCAGCACATGTCCAGGCACGTCTTAAGTTTGCCAATGACCATTTGGATGATCCAGAGGAGTCATGGGAGAAAGTCATGTGGTCAGATGAGACCAAAATAGAACTTTTGGGTCATAATTCCACTAAACGTGTTTGGAGGAAAAAGAATGATGAGTACAATCCCAAGAACACCATCCCTACTGTGAAGCATGGGGTGGTAGCATCATGCTTTGGGGTGTTTTTCTGCACATGGGACAGGGCGACTGCACTGTATTAAGGAGAGGATGACCGGGGCCATGTATTGCGAGATTTTGGGGAACAACCTCCTTCCTTCAGTTAGAGCATTGAAGATGCGTCGAGGCTGGGTCTTCCAACATGACAATGACCAAGCACACAGCCAGGATAACCAAGGAGTGGCTCTGTAAGAAGCATATCAAGGTTCTGGCGTGGCCTAGCCAGTCTCCAGACCTAAACCCAATAGAGAATCTTTGGAGGGAGCTCAAACTCCGTGTTTCTCAGCGACAGGCCAGAAACCTGACTGATCTAGAGAAGATCTGTGTGGAGGAGGGCCAAAATCCTCCTGCAGTGTGTGCAAACCTGGTGAAAAACTACAGGAAACGTTTGACCTCTGTAATTGCAAACAAAGGCTACTGTACCAAATATTAACATTGACTTTCTCAGGTGTTCAAATACTTATTTGCAGCTGTATTATACAAATAAATAGTTAAAAAATCATACATTGTGATTTCTGGATTTCTTTTTTTTTAGATTATGTCTCTCACAGTGGACATGCACCTACGATGACAATTTCAGACCCCTCCATGATTTCTAAGTGGGAGAACTTGCAAAAAAAGCAGGGTGTTCAAATACTTATTTTCCTCACTGTAACTTTCTTAAGTTCTTAGCCAGATAAACTTATAGGGACTAATTTATGATTTCTGTAAAGCAGCTTTGGGATGACAAGGATCTTTAAGAGCTCTTTAAAAATGGCACCGCATTGCTCGTTGAATACACATGCTAACACAACCACTAATCACTCACATCTAACATACACATATATCTTCGGGGTAAACCCCTGACACAGCAGCTCGTTTTCTTTAGAAACCTTCCATATCTTGTTCTTCTGATCAACATTTTAACAGTCCCACCTTCGATCTCTCTCAAGCCACCGCCTCCTTTTCAGCGTATAAAAAGTGCTCAGGTGCTGTCTGCATTCATTCTGGTTCTGTTCATCACCATCATCACCACCACCATCATCATCCTCACCGTCAGCGGCAATCATGTCTTCTCGTTCTCTCCTGCTGGTTATGCTGGTTCTCGTCTGCCTCCAGTCCTGCACAGAGGCTCAGAGTAAGTTTACCAGTTCACCTTTTTTTTACTTTTATGATATGTACATGTTATTAATGTTTTCATTATTACCAGACACTAATACAAGAAGAAGTAGGAAACACTGGGAAACATATAGTCTGGGGTCATTAGTTAGTATTCACCCCCTGTTTCATTTGTATAATGGTGCTGAGATATTTGAATAGACTACCATGGATGGATGGATGGATAAATAGATATATAAGATACAGATATTTTGATATTTCATGCTACCGCATCCAAATATACATCACATGCTAAAGTGTTAACTGCTTTCCTGCAGATGGAAATGGACCAAGTCTCTGCTGCTTCACGTACCAGTCTTCACCCATTCCTTCAAAACAAGTCGAAGTGTATAAAAAAACTCAGGCTGGATGCACAAAACCTGGAACCATGTAAGCCCCACCTCCATCTATTTTAATTCATAGAATTAATAAAAAAAATATTACATCTACGAATGCCTTCATCACTGATTTTGAGGTATATTCCGGATAGCACAGTTTTAGCTGCTGAGCGTGAGAGAATGTGAGACTTTCTTTTGACTGACGTAGATCTTCTCTGGCTTGCAGTTTCTTTTTGAAGAATAAAGAGCGTGTGTGTGCAGACCCGGCAGAAGAGTGGGTGCAGACCATCATGAAGAAAAAGGAAAAAATCGAATGAGGAATTTATTGATCGATTCCTGTAGTTACATCGGAAGCTTTTACGTGACTATTATATATTTTCAAGTCACAATACGGGCCGCGTGAAAATGTTTCAAAGACATAACCCAATAAATCAGCATGTTCTGTGCTTCAGTCTCTTTTTCATTTATTTTTATTAAAAAAATGTTTTGTCATTTTTTATAATAACATTTTTTACATCATTAAAAACTTTCACCCCCCCAAATAAGTGTGTTATTATTATTATTATTATTATTATTATTATTATTATTATTATTATTATTATTATTATTTTTTTTTTTTTTGCTGTTTATTTTATCCTCTCCATTAGGAATGCTAGTACTCATTAAAAAAATTAATAAAATAAAATAAAATAAACAAATACAATTATATATCTTATTTTTAACGATGACCAACTAAAATAAAATATATAAATTAAATAAATAAATAAATAAATAAATAAATAAATAGCACGAAATTCAGGACCACTCTGTTATGAACTGTGTTACAGGTTCATGTAGAAGATCCTTAATCCTCAATACTTCTATATACACTTACACACCAAAAGTTTGTGGACACCTGACCATAAGATTAGTATAAGCTTCTTTTAGAACATCTCATTCAACATCTAGTCCCCATTCCCTGTTACAATGAGCTCCACTGTTCTGGGAAGATGTTCCACTAGATTTTTGTGGAGATTAATCCAGATACGAGGGTGTCAGGTGTAGGTGATGTGAGGAGGCCTGGGGTGCAGTCAGCGTTCACATTCATCCCAATATGCTTACAGTAAAAGCTCTATAGCAGTGTGTGTGTGTGTGTGTGTGTGTGTGTGTGTATGTGAGAGAAATATCAAATTGCAAGGTAATCACTATCTTGTCCTTATCAGCATTTACTTCCCTTATATACCCCCCACACACACACACACACACACACACACACACCATCATCATCATCATCATCATCATCATTATAATCATCAGAAACTTCATCATCATGATCTTTCGTCCTCCTTTTCTTCATCATCATTATGGTTATTATCCTCCTCACACCGATGTCCTGTACAGTAGATTTATTTGAGTATAACAGCGTAGTGTGAGAAGATGTTGGTTCGGACGTTTTTCCTCGTTCTGTGTGAAAACCGCAGCCTCGTTTCCTGTGTTTTTTAACTGTCAACTTCAAACCACTAAACCACACTCTCCCCCTCTCCGTCTCTGCTTCTATAAACCTGAGAGTCAGACCCCAGTGTAATAATGTGAGGGTTCATAAAAAAGAAGAAGAAGGGTTTTAACGCTGATATCAGCTATCTTCACTCCACCACCGTCTCAATCAACCTCATACCAGGCTGAACTGTAACACGGTCAAATACATTCTTCACAAATCCCAGCAATGTTAGGAAGCTAGAAGAGCGCTGAGTCAGCTATGATACAGCCCCCCCTGGAGCACTGAGGGTAAGGGGCCCTGCTCAAGGGCCCCAGAAACTGGCAGCTTGGCAATACTGGAGCTTGAACCCCTGACCCTGATCAGTAACCCAGAACCTTAAACTCTGAGCTACCAAGATTAAATCTCTGACTGAACTCCTGAAAATACAAGTCAATGTCATTAAAGGGTAATGAAGCTCGGAGTGAACATCCAGATGCTGGAATTGTGAATATTTATGATCTTGTGGGATCATGCTTTGAGTGTTTTGGTAAACTGAGAAGTTCAGCAGACCACCATCTGCTGATCCATCAGTTTTAGTTCAGCTAGAAACCATTCACTGCTACTAAGGATGTTCCACACAGACAGCCTGAAGATACCTGAAATGTTTATGTATTTCTCAGTAATCATGAAGATGTCTTAGTCTTCATCAAAGCGAATATAGTTGCCCAACTTGCTCCACTGTTGCCACCTTGTGGGCAAATTCAGTTCAGCTAATTGCATCTAAGCTTTTATACACCCACATAAACACATGTAGAAGCCACTGGGTGATTTATTGAATTGGTTCCTAAACTGGTCCATCAAATCCCAGCTTTTCTGATCACAAATAACCAGGTCTTTCAGCAGTTAAAGTTAAGAAGTTGGACTGTGCCCACTGCTGGTGCTGAGAGGACATGTTCATTTGAATTATGGGTTCAGGGGCAGATTTGGAGGTTATACAATTGTATTATTATTATTATTATTATTATTATTATTATTATTAGTGAGTGAGTGTTCTGGAGACACAAAGATCTAGTCCTTGGTCTTCCTCTGGTTAAGTGTTCAAACAACCTGTTTTCTTCAGAGGGCTGTTTCCCTGAACAGAAAGAAGAGTGCATATTTGCTATGGCTGAAGTCCTCTATTATCTTCTAGGCCTTGGTCCAGTAGCACTTCCTCTAGATAGAGTCAGGAAGCTCAGCGAAGATAAAATGCACCAGCATCTGGAGAACTTGTGTAACCTACTTGGTCATGTTCCCAATGTAGGCTGAAAGAAATTCTGGAGTTCCTGGAATAGATGCTGATGGTGTTTCTTCATCAAGTTGTTGACAGTTAAAACCTGTTTAAATGTAAAATGTTAAAAATAAGGTACCGGTAACTGTCCACTCTGCCCAATGTTGATCTTGACCTGGGTGCTATCTCCTGCCCTGCTTCATGGTAAAGCACACAATTGAGTCAGAATGTTCTCCTGGCACAGTTGTCGAGGCTTTTAACCTCCTTCATGCAGTTGTTATTGAAGATATTTTTTGCAAAGGAACAGTCACAGTCAGAACCTGGCAGGAAGGAACAGTCACAGTCAGAACCTGGCAGGAAGGAACAGTCACAGTCAGAACCTTGCAGGAACATGATCAGAATCATTTAAAAAGCTGACTGAATGGACTTTAATTAGTATGCTGAATCACCAAATGAATTCCCATCACCAGCATGTTTTTGAGCATCGGCACCCCAAATGGTTGGTTTAGGCATTACATGTAAACCTCTGACACTGAGGATTTGAAACAGTTTGCGGTTTTGATGAGTCAACCTTCAAACAGTGTGACTGAGAACTCGAAATAACCTGAGAAAGAAAAGAGATGATTTGTTTCCATCAAATTTATATGAAAAGAGAGATGATGATCTGAATCAACAGTCGGACAGACATACACACAGACAGACAAACAGACAGACAAACAGTCAGACAGACAGAAATATATATAGCAAGACAAACAGACAGACAAACATACAGATAGACAGACAGACAGACAGACATACATACATACAGACAGACAGACGGAAGACAGACAAACAGACGGACAGACAGACAGACATTCATACAGACAGACAGACAGACAGACAAACAGACAGACCAACATGATTACATACATACATACATACAGACAGAGACATATAGATAGAAAGATAGATAGAAAGAGACAGACAGACAGTCATAGATAGATAGATAGATAGATAGATAGATAGATAGATAGATAGATAGATAGATAGATAGATAGATAGATAGATAGATAGGTGGTAGCTCAGTGGTTAAGACATTGGCTTTTTGGTCAGAAGTACACACAAGTTCACAGCCGCCACTGCTGGGCCCTTGAGTAAGGCCCCTAACCCTCACCTGCTCAGTTGTAAATCTATCTGAATAAAAAAGATAGAACTTCTAACACTTCTGCAGCAGAGCTGAACAAGAGCTGAACGAGAGCTGAAGAGCTCTGCTGATTCATAAGTGTTTTTTCTGAGGAATGAGAAAATGAACATGCACAGGCCTGAAAGTTGCTTCACTTGTCTTCATTGATTAAAAGTGTCTTCATGGACAGGTTTGACGTTTCAGTCTTTTGTCTTGCTTTTTTTCTCTTCTGCCAAAGCTGTGATCATTACGCTGTTCTCTCAGGCTTATTATTTTACTAATAATCATCAGAAAAGATCTTTAAGTCCGACATCGGCGTTGTGCCGAATTCACTCTGTTCTCTATTGTGATATAAGAGAGTACGTGTAAAAAGGATTAATGATCATAAACCCATAACGTAATGACGGATTCTCCGGTATCACACACCACGCCGGAGCACTTTGTGGCTTTTCTGTGACACGTAGGTTAGAAAATACGACCAAAAATAGGAACAGGCTGCTGAGCTGTTAAAAGTATGGTGTGTGTGTGTGTGTGTGTGTGTGTGTAGGAGTGTGAATCTTTGATGAGAACAAGATTAACATGGTATTTCACACACACACACACACACACACACACACACACACACACACTCCATTGCTAATAACGCTAGGTCATGCTAATCATCATAATTATCTCTCATGGTGCTTCATGTCTGATCTGGTGTGTTCTGATTCACTGCTTTACTTTAACACGTATTTTTATTAGCATTTACTTCATGCAGTTGTTTTACGTGACGTGTCGTGAGTTGGGCCGCCACGGGTTAAACGCTGCTCGGATCTTTTTTCTTTCTTTAGCTGAAAACCGCAGCCAGGTTTCCTGTGGAAGAGGTGCTTTTTTTTGTTCATCCTCTTCATCAAAGTGCAACATTTAGCAGCTTTCGAACTAGCACCACCTTCTCGAACCACACGCTGACGTAGCAAAAACAGAAGGAGGCTTAAGGTCAATAATTAATCACGAGGCGTGTT